>NC_090238.1:6617500-6917500 GCF_024489055.1 Chanodichthys erythropterus | reverse complement strand
ATTCGTTCCATTCCATTTGCCATTTACTGTGAATGTAAAGGTTCAATATGGGTTTAACGTCAGATGCTGGTATTTTACATTCTGTCATTTCCAAATGAAGTGCTTCCTTTGCTGCTCTATCTGCTTGTTCATTACCAGTCAAACCCATATGGCCTGGTATCCAACAAAAAACAATATTAAAATCTTGTTTCTTTAAAGAGTCCACTTTTCCTATTATGCTGATAATTATAGGATGTTCAGTTTTCAATAAATCAAGTGCTTGTAGACAGGATTTAGAATCTGTGCAAATTAAAAAAATTACGTTGTTGTTCCTTCTCTATTTGTTCAAGAGCTAGAAGTAATGCACAAGCTTCAGCTGTGAAAATTGAACTTTGTCCAGAAATACACTTGCCATAGCGTTTTGACCCAATCACTACTGCAGCAGATACCCGACTGTCTGACTTTGATCCATCTGTGTACACAGGTACGTGAGTTGGTAAACTTCGTCTTATATCCAAAAATTCCTCCCGATAAACATTTGGATGATTTTCCTTTTTTTTATACTGAGCCAGGTTCATGATGATGATTGGTTTTTTAATATCCCAGGGCGGTATAGGACACAAATGCGTCGATGTTAAGATATCCAGATTAATATCCATATTTTCCAAGTGTGATTTTATGCGAATTCCAAAAGGACTGATGTATCTGGGTCTAGCTTCATACAAATGTGAATATGGAGGATGAAAAACTGAAGAATATGCTGGATTACTTTCATTAGCTTTTAGCTTAACTACATAGTTGAGAGCCAATTTCAGCCTTCTGTTATATAATGATGGTTCTCTTGCTTCTGTATACAAGCTCTCAATTGGGGAAGTCCTAAATGCTCCTAAGGCAAGTCTCAATCCTGTATGATGTACTGTGTCCAGCATTTTGATGTATGACTTCCTAGCAGATCCATAAACAATACTCCCATAGTCCATTTTTGATCTAACAAGTGTCCTATAAAGTCTCAAGAGTACTTCACAATCTGCACCCCATTTAATCCTTGCTAGCACTTTTATAATATCCATTGCTTTAAAACATCTGTTTCGCAGCATTTTAATATGAGGAATAAAAGATAGTTTGTTATCAAAATTAAGTCCTAGGAATTTTGTCTCTTTTACGACTTTTATAAGTTCTCTTTCTAAAAAAAGCTCTGGATCTAAGTGCATAGATCGCAGAAAACAGAAATGCATACATACAGTTTTTGATTTAGAAAATTTAAAGCCATTTTTAACTGACCAGTCATACATTTTATTTATACATATTTGTATTTGTCTTTCAATTACGTTCATATTTTTTCCTTTATAACAAATACACACATCATCTACATATAAACTACGAAATATATTAGACCCCATAACACTTACAATACCATTAATTTTAATACTAAAAAGAGTTACTGAAAGTATACTTCCTTGAGGCACTCCTGATTCTTGTACATACAAGTCAGATAATACATTTCTTACTCGAACACGAAAAACTCTATTGGATAAAAAATTTGAAATAAAAATGGGTAAATGCCCCCTAAAACCCATATCATACAAATCTTTTAAAATACCATACCTCCACGTAGTATCATAAGCTTTTTCCAAATCAAAAAAAACCGCTACTACATGCTCTTTTTTAATAAAACCATCTCGTACAAAAGATTCTACTCTTATAAGATGATCAAGAGTACTTTTTCCCCGTCTAAATCCACATTGATATTTACTGATCTTTTGATCTTTTTCCAAGGTCCACACCAGCCGGTCATTAATCATACGTTCCATGGTTTTACATAAACAACTAGTTAGGGCTATTGGACGATAATTATTTGAGTCAGTATGGTCCTTTCCAGGTTTAGGTATTGGTATAATTATTGCCTCTTTCCAGTAATATGGTAATTCTCCTGATTTCCAGATGTTATTGAAATTTTCCAGTAGAATCGATAATACACTATAGGGTAGATGTTTCAAAAACTGATAGTGAATTTTGTCAGGTCCAATGGCTGTGTCATTGGAGTTTTTTATGGCTTTCAAAAGTTCTTCCATGGTAAAAGGCTGGTTATACAATTCAGCATTATCAGAGGAGAAATTAAGTTTCTGTTCCTGCTTTATTTGCATTTCTTTAAATCTGGGAAGACCGTTTTCTAATGATGAATTTCTCTCAAATGTCTCTGCCAATTTATTAGCAATATCCTGTTTCGTTGTTAGCAAAGTATCCTGATTTTTAATATGTTGTATTTGTAATCCTCCTTCCTTATTTTTCATCTTTCGTATCATATCCCATACTTTCTTTGTTGGTGTCTGTGATGTTAAACTTGACACATATTTTTTCCAACTTTGTCTCTTTGTTTCATTAATAATTCTTCGTGCTTTTGCTCTACAGGTTTTTAGTCTGATGAGGTTTTCTGTTGTTGGATGTTTATTAAAATTTCTTTCTGCCCTCTTCCGATCAGCAATAGCCTTTTTGCAGTCTTCATTAAACCATGGGTTTCTCCGACGGCATGACTTTGTTGATGTTTTTGGAACAGATTTTTCTGCTATTTCAATTAGTATGTCAGTGAATTTCTTTATTGGGTCTTGATGTTCTTTCCAATCTATGTTAAACTTCTCATAGCACAATTTTTGAAAAATATACCAATTAGCTTTTTCTATTTTCCATCTTAGAGTGTCTTGCTGAATGTCTTCTTCAATGGATGTTAAAATCAGTGGATAATGATCACTCCCACATAGATCCTTCCATACTTGCCATGAAAAATCAATTAGTACTTCAGGTTCACACATAGTTAAGTCAATAGCAGAATAAGTTCCATATCCTGGATGCAGATATGTATTTGAGCCATCATTTAATATGCACAAATCATTATTATATATGAACTCTTCTATTCTTCTGCCTTTGGTGTTTGTATGTTTTCCTCCCCATAATGTGCTGTGACTATTAAAATCACCCATTAATATATATGGTGATGGAAATTGTTCAACCATTTTGTTCAGTTCTTGTATTGTCACTGAGGTATCAGGGGGTATATAAATAGAGCACATAGTTATAGTTTTATGTAGAGTTAAGCGCACAGCCACCACTTGCAGGTTTGTATTTATTGACATGTGACTATGAATTATGTCATGTCTTACTAATATGGCCGATCCACCAGACGGACGTTGTATATTTGGACCAAAAGTGTTATAAATATTATACTTTTTCAACGTCAATTTACTATTTGTTGTTAGATGGGTTTCCTGGAGGCAGAATGCAATGGGATTGAAAATGGCTGCCAATTGTTGCAGCTCTGAAAAGTTTGCATTAAGTCCTCGACAATTCCACTGAATTATATGATTCATCATTTTCAAGTAGGTAAGACAAGTACCTGCCCTTTACCTTTGCATTTAGGAGACAAGCTTCGACTTCGAGATTTTATAGACTCTGTCATTTCAACATCATAATTCTTTGGGTACTCTATCTTTTGAGTTTTCCCTTCTTGATTTGATTTTGTTGATTGAGTTTTTGTACTTTGTTGTAACCTTTTCCCTCTCAAGGGCTGATTATGCTCATTTGATGATTTTCCATCTTCTTTAGCTTGGGTTTGATTTATCATTGTTTGACATTGTGTTCCTTGATTCTTCTTTTTAATTAGAACAGAACTTCTGTTGCTAACATTTTGTGGTTTCTCACCATTCACCCAGGTCAAATCAGTCTGACATTCAATGGAGCTCATGGTTGGTTTCAGCACAGAAGCATATGTTTTCCTCATATTAAAGGATGGAGACTCCTCAACCTTCTTGCGTGCTTCAACATAGCTAATCCTTTCAACACATTTTATTCTTTGGATTTCTTTTTCCTTTATCCAAATTGGACATTCTTTTGTTGAAGCTGGATGATTAGCTGAACAGTTGCTGCATTTTGATGGTTTTGAACATCCTGATTCATGTCCTTCTTCTCCACAGTTACAGCAAACCGTTTTTCTTTTACAGAAAGCAGAGCCGTGGCCAAATTTCTGACAATTGTAGCATCTCAATGGGTTTGGAATGAAAATATTGACCGGTACACTCACATAGCCAATCTGAATCTTCTCTGGAGGTTGAGGTTTATTAAAAGTCAAAATATAAGTGCCTGTCTTAATTATCTTTTCTTCTTTTTTGATTATGATCCTCTTGACATTCATTACCCCTTGTTGAGTCAATTCTGATGCTATTTCAGACTCATCCATGTCATGTAGCTCTCTGGTACGCATAACTCCTTTGCTACTGTTTAATGACGGATGATAAAACGCCTTTATTGGTACATCTGCCAGCATACTTGCATGCAAGAAGTTTTCAGCATGGCTTTTCTTAGTGCATTCTACTAATATTTGTCCAGATCTTAGCTTTTTAACATCTTTAACAGTTCCTGCTATGCCTGAAATGCCTTTCTGTATTGCAAATGGAGACAATTTTGTAAGAGGCATGTCTGTTATTTGTGATTCTAGCAGTATAAATCTTTGCCAATTTTCACTCTTTTGAGAATACATACATCCAATATCTGAGTCATCATCCAATGTTTGTTCTATCATACGTCGTTTTGGGGTTTTTTTATTAGCCATGTTTGTATTTTTGAATTTCATCACTCCTGCTCCCCACCCACCTCGGAGCCCAACAAGGGGATGCACAGAGCCGCGGTAATCCTCCAGATATGCACCAAGGATACAGGGGTGATATACTTGAGCAAAAGGAACATAGATTTCATTTTACCCAATTGACCCTAAGCCAAAGCCCTTTCGGGTACATCTTGACTAGCCGATTGGTTGGACCGGGTCCTTCCAACCTCCCGTCTATGTGAATTCAAAGCCAAAGTATTGTGTTGGACCTGAAGTAGCCGCAGCATACACATTCCTCAAATACCAGGTTCTTGTCCTCCCCAGACACGGGTTGCAACTTACGGCAAAAAAGTCGCCCCATTTGTCGCCTCTTACGATCAGCAAGGGGGTGCTAGGGACCTATTCTACCCCGGGTCCCCACGGGCAAACGGAAACAGCTCTATCAAATTAAGTAATGGTACTTCACCTAGATTCTTTCTAAAACGAGGAGTTCGTCAATTTCCCCTTATTTTTAATTGCAACAATTCCTTAGCACACATCAATAATAGTCAGTTAAAGGGCATCACAATTGGCAACACTAAAATAATAATTACTCAATTAGCGGACGATACAGCCTTATTCTTGAATGATTCGTCACAAATTCCATTGGCTTTAGGTGTTCTTCAGTCTTTTTCTGAAGCTTCAGGATTAAATTTAAATTTTAATAAATGTGAATTGCTTCCAATTAAAGATTGCTCTCTTACTTCAATTGAGGATATTGCTGTCAAAAATAGGGTAACATATCTTGGTATAATAATTACTAAAGATGATAGGTGTTCTGCAAACTTTAAACCTGTTATTGCCAAAACACAAAAGAAACGCAACTGCTGGTTACAAAGAGATCTGTCACTAAAAGGCAGAACACTGCTCACTAAGGCAGAGGGTCTGTCTCTTTTGGCCTATGCAGCTCAGTCTCTTTCTGTGGATAAGCCCACGTCTAAATTAATGAGATTTTAATAAAATTCCTTTGGAAAAATAAATCTCATTATTTGAGAAAATCTGTCATACTAAATTCAAATAATAATGGTGGGCTGAATTTCATTGATTTTGATTCCCTCAACAATACATTTAAAATTAATTGGCTGAATCAGTATCTAGTCAAACCATCTTCTATTTGGAATTTTTTTTCCTCAACTTGGTGGCATTCACTTTCTCTTAATGTGTAATTATGATACATCTAAACTCCCTATTAAACTTTCCAACTTTCATCGACAGGTTCTCTTAGCTTGGACTATAATTTATAAGCATAACTTTGCGCCACATAGGTTTTATTTGGAACAATAAGAACATTTTATTCAAGAATAAGTCTTTGTTTTATGATAACTGGTTTAACAATGGTTTATTTTTGGTGGAACAGTTGTTTAATGAGCAAGGTCTTGTGTTCAGGTACTCAGAATTTCTTTTTAAATACCAAATACCAATAACCCCAAAAGAATTTGCTACAGTTATGGGAGCTATCCCTTCTGGTTTATGTATGCTTTTTAAAAACTAATAACTCCTCAATATCTACTGCATTCTTTCCTAAATCTTGTGATACTCCTATTGGTCAAATTTGTTTCTCTGAGCGGAAAGCTAAAAATTATAAAATAAGATCTTTATTTTTGAAGAATTTGATTTCTGTTCCTCCTGTAATCTCCTTTTGGAATAATTTGTTTTTTAACCTTAATTGGAAAAAAATCTGGTCTCTACAGCAAAAATTCTCTCACAAACAAAGTGAAAGAAATTTCCTTTAAACTCATACACAGGTTTTACCCTGTAAAGAAGTTTATACAAAGATTTAAAGCTGATCTTGAGATAACATGCTCTTTTTGTTCAAATTATGATGAAACTGTGGTACATTTATTTTGGTCATGTCACTACACTCAGAAGTTTTGGAATGACATTGGTGTGTTTGTCAAGTGTAAGATTTTGCCAGGCTTTTCAGTACATATGAAAAATATTATATTTGGGTATTATGACTCAGACCCCATAAATGAACATATCGGTTTTGTTATAAATTTAATTTTTTTCCTAAGCAAATTTCACATTCATAAATGCAAATTCTCCAATTGTAAACCTGTCTTTGCTGTTTTCCTAAAAGAAATGGAAAATTATTTAAATGTAATCTCAGTATCTACTAACAAGAAAGCCATAAGGACTGTTAGGACATAAGGACTGTGCAATAAAAAAGAAAGGAAAAAACAACAACAACAAAAAAAAAAAAACAGTTCGAAGTTTCAATGGTTCACCGGTAGAGGGCGATGATAAAGTGAACCCATGAATCATGCAGATTCACTGAGAAGTTGAACAAGAGCTTTACACTATGGTTTTACCTGATCTCTGATCAGCTTTATACATTTGTAGATGTTTTAATTTGACATTAGAATAATTAAAATTAATAATGGTAGTTATTTATCTTTTATTTACCCGTTTAGCTTGAGCCATTGAACAGAGAAACAATTAAGCCCTGAAAGTTGATAAAACAACACATACAGACATTCTATATTTAATCTTATTC
Source organism: Chanodichthys erythropterus (assembly GCF_024489055.1). Classification (NCBI taxonomy): domain Eukaryota; kingdom Metazoa; phylum Chordata; class Actinopteri; order Cypriniformes; family Xenocyprididae; genus Chanodichthys; species Chanodichthys erythropterus. Next base: position 6,910,391 of record NC_090238.1, on the reverse strand, counting down.
GATGATTAGCTAATTGCATTTGATAGATTTTACTTTTAATAAAACTTTTGCAATACATTTGTAAAAGGTGTTTTTATGCTTTTTTGGACTGAGTTTTGTTGCATTTACACTGTTCTGGCCACTAGGGGTCACCGTGCCGAAGCCTCGACACATTAGATTCAACTGCTTCAGTGTTTCGCGAAGCGTCGATCTGCCCATCACAATTAACCGTCCCAGCTTCAAAATGCGGGCACTATTCAATGGCATTATAAAGGTGGGAAGAGCCAGAATATTACTTAAATATTAAAATATTACTAAAAAGCTTATTTTTGAAGGCCGTCTTTGAGATGGTGTCATAACGAGGTTGGTGGTAGTTGTGTGCAAATGTACATTTTTTTTACCAACGTTTTCCACTTTTAATATTATTTCCATCGGGAAATTAGTAGTACTAATTAAATATTCGCTCAGTTATCAAAGCTCTCGTTATTTTTGCTAGATCTGTTCCACGGCCTAAGTCCGAAATCAGTTTCGTAAGATAGTTAATGCGCAAATGCTGCCTGCAATCATTCTTTCAAGCCGATTATTTTGAACATAAAACCCGTTTTAATTGGTTGCGTTTACTGCGTACTTGTTACAAACGATGAACTTGTCTATAAAAACTTACCAAACGTGAATTTCTCCCCATCATATACATGGATGCCACGACTGACTGATTTTACTGCACTGAGAACAAACGCGACTAAAAAAACGCCACTGGATGTTTTAACCAATCAATCATGTCTACGTCATATAAGAGTGCGTGTCACGTGAAAAACGCGTGATTTGAAAATAACTGTCAGTTTTCTGTCATAAATTATGTTCTAAACGATAACTTTTAATATGATCTGGTTTAAATACTATTTAATCGGCCTCAATAAGTACTAATTAAAATATACAAATACTAAATTAGCATTGTGACTGTCTTTTCTGCAATAATACCAATTACAGTAAAAAAAAAAAAAAAAAAAAAACTACAATACAATAGCCACCGTTAATAATTGTCATCATAAAAAAGACTTAACACTGTAGGAAATCCATGAATTAATAGTAGTAAAATTATATTTTAGTAAAGAAAATAATGTGGTAATTTGCTATCAATGACATTCTACAAAATAAGTTAATAGACATATTTATTTTGCCTTAATAAGCAATCGTGGGATGAAGTTTTTGCCGTTATATTTTCTGAGGGTGGAGTTTGTTGTAGCCGCGCGCTGTCTATCAACCAGGAAGTCCTCAATAAGTCATATTCACTTTCCAGATGCAGAGGAATGGAGTAAGTACAAACATATTCATCATTAATGTAATGCTGTTTATGCGCTATTACATTTGCGTATTCTTTCCGAATGCGATTCTGATGTACTTTTCCACTGGCGTTTCACCTGTTCATCTATGTCAGTTGAGTTATGTCGCGGTAGTTGTTGACATGTTCGCAAGTGCATCTGTTGTTCCTCTTTGTGTTGCAGCATCTGTTGTTATTAATGCATTTCAGTCATTTTAAAATCGTTTCTGACATCAAAATATGAACTTCCTTGCTTTTAATATGTTGCAGAAAGCTGTGCAGATAATGAATAGTTTAAGAAGTGGAGAAACTATATTTGACAGCACATTAGAAATGCTTCCAGATGCATGCTGACATCTGTAATGTGTTTCTGTAAAATGGCACATACTAGTATGTCCTTTCTTCTAGGTTGGGCATCTTTCTGCCATGAATAAGAGGAAGTCTTGTGCCTACAATGTTGTAAAACCCTCCAAGACTCCTAGGACAGATGGTAAAACACATGTACAGGATGAGGAGGAGGTTGATGAGGAAGATGTCCAGCAAGATCACTCACTCTCTGCTTCGGTCAGTTTAATGATTTTCTGAGCAGAACCTGATAGTGACATTGGTGCATTCATAATGAATACAAATAACATAGATGTGTAAAGACCTGAAAACCATACTTGAGTAAAAGTACATATACCTTACAGTAAAAATGACTCCACTGCAAGACAACCGTTCTAATATGACTTGAGTAAAAGTCAGAGTATCTGATTTTAAGAGTACTTAAGTATTATATAGGCTCAAACAAGATTATTTGTGAGTAGAGCAATCACATGTTGTTCTAAGATCAAAATAAATCCGAACACCTCAAAACTGCAATAAATCAAGTTTGACAGAACAGACTCTCAAACGTCTCAGTTGAGCTCAAGTACTTAAAAAGGGCTTAAGTAAACCAATATCCTTTAGTAAGGTCTCTTTTTAATATATTAGATATATAACACAAAAGCCTGCTTTCACTGGAACTGGTTTCAGCTTCATTACCAGATGTAGTCATGTCCTCATCTAATATATGAAACACCAGTGATTTACAACTACCTGCTAATGTACTTACAGTCTTGTTGACAAATTTGGGTAAGGGCAAAAACGCAGAAGCGTTCAATGCCCTGTAGATGGTGATATCTCTTCTTTTGTACCAGCAATAAAATGCTGCAGAAAAAATTATGTGCAGTGCAGTGCAATATATAATGATCGATTGCATTACACATCACAAATGTATTAGAGTAAAGAGTACTTACTCAAAAATGTAGTCAAGTAAAGACTGAAAGTTGCTAATATCTTTGATACTCAGTAAAACTACTAAATAGCCATAGTTAAATACAGTAACTGATTACATTTACTCAAATACTTTACACCACTGCATTTTTCTTTTGCTGTTTCAGGGTGCTGGAGATATTGGTGTGATAGAAAGTATCACTTTAAGGAACTTTATGAGCCACCATTTGCTTGGGCCTTTCAAATTTGGACCAAATGTCAACTTCATTGTTGGGAACAATGGGAGTAAGATCCATCAGATTTTTTTTTAATTCAAATTTATAAAATATTCATGATTTGAATGTGCACTACCAGTCAGAGATTTGGAGAAACCTGAAAGCATTTGAAATAAATTGTGACTTTTTTAATGGCTGTTATTGTAGCAGATAGTGAAGGAAAAGCTTACATTTGCTTTATTTCATATTTATGATGACTTGACCTAACTGTTATTTTAAAATGTACTTACAATAAATGATGGGTAGATGTGTCCAGACTTTTGACTGACAGTGTACAAATAAGTGGTTCTCAAACTTTTTGACTCCCAAGTCCCCACTTTGTCCAAGAAAATATTCAAAACCCCTCCTATGTAAGTTGATATGTACCTCAGTTTAATGTTTTGCATATTTATTTTGTTTAGTTTTTTTAGCATTTTAATTAAGATTGTTATATAACTAAATTAAAATAATTTAAAGGGTTAGTTCACCCAAAAATGAAAATTATGTCATTAATTACTCACTCTCATGTCGTTGTACACCTGCAAGACCTTCATTCATCTTCAGAACACAAATTAAGATATTTTTGATAAAATCCGATGGCTCAGTGAAGCCTCCATTGCCAGCAAGATCAATTCCTTTTTCAGTGCCCAGAAAGCTACTAAAGACATATTTAAAACAGTTCATGTGACTACAGTGGTTCAACATTAATATTATAAATAGATGAGAATATTTTTGTGCGCCCAAAAAAAAATGAAATAGCGACTTTATTCAACAATATCTAGTGATGGGCGATTTTAAAACACTACTTCATGAAGCTTTGAAGCTTTACGAATCTTTTGTTTCAAATCAGTGGTTCGGAGCGCGTATCAAACTGACAAAGTCATGTAAACTATTGAAATTTCGAAACGCATATGACATAACGAAGCCTTGTTTGCTGAAATCATGTGATTTTGGCGCTCCAAATCACTGATTCGAAACAAAAGATTCGTAAAGCTTCGACGCTTCATGAAGCAGTGTTTTGAAATCGTCCATCACTAGATATTGTTAAATAAAATCGCTATTTTTTTTTTTTTTTTTTTTTTTTTGGTGCACAAAAAGTATTCTCGTCGCTTTTTTAATATTAATTTTTCATCAAAAATTAAAAGATTAACAAAGGTCTTACTTAAGACTATTTTTTAAGAGTGAACGCTGTCCCCCCACTCCTAGTTGAGAACCACTGGTATAAATGTTTCAAAAACATGAAAGTATTAATAGTGTTGTTACTCAAAAAACACTCTTTCCTCAATGTATGTATTTTGTGATGGCATTCTAAGCTGGGAAAAGTGCCATTCTGACAGCACTTATAGTGGGTCTTGGTGGAAAAGCAACCACAACCAATAGAGGGACATCTTTGAAGGGCTTTGTGAAATATGGAGAGAGGTTAGTATATTTTAGAAGGAAAGATGCAATAATATATCTTCATAATATATTGTTTTTTGTAAGCATTGATCCTTTTGTTTACAGTTCTGCAGACATTAAAGTGAAATTAAAAAACAGAGGAAATGACCCTTATAAAGGTGACATTTATGGAGACAGTATCTGCATTGAGCATCGGATCTCAAGTGATGGTTGCAGGACTTGTAAAATCAAGAATAAAATAGGTAATAGCATGTCTTCTGTCTACAGATAATATCAGAAACAGGACTTCCTGTATGTTCACACTTACATTGAGATTTGCTTTATTTTTAGGGCATGTAATTTCCACAAAGAAGGAGGAGTTAACTGCTATACTGGACCATTTTGGCATCCAGGTACGTTTTGTGCAAAAATTAGCTCACATATAGTGCAAGTTTTTTTTTTTTTAAAGATTTCATGTTCACTTATTTTTAAGTAATTATTTTTTGGTGACATTTTGGCATGGGTCAGCACCAGTCAATGTAGTTAAAAACTAGTTATATTAATCATTTTGTTGTTTAAAGGTGGGGTAAGCGATATTTCAAAAACGTTGTTGGACATGGTTTATATTTGAAATAAACCCAAAAAAACAAACATACCCATTTCTCTAACCACCCTGCTCTGAGTCTGTGTCGAACCCTGCTCGCCGGCTTGCCAGGCGAGTGCACTAACAATGACACTAAACACTGCATTCTCTAAAGGTGATGATACACGGGGCAACTTTTTGAGCAATGTTGCTGGGCAATGTTGCCGTCAACGGGCAACCTGATGAGACACAGGGCAACTAATTAGGGCAACAGACAGTTGGCAGCAACTAATCAGAAAGGAGCAAATCTATTGCCAACCCAATAAATACCTTATTATAGGCACTTTATTTCAACTTTTCAAATGTTTTCTTCATTTTTATTAAAAATAAATGCCTTTCCGATCTGATTTGTGATAGAAAAAGGGAGAAGAGCGAGTTCAGCAAAAGGCGGATTCGAACCCGCGTCGATCGCATCAAAAGCTACATTCATGTGCCATACGCCCTACAACCTACGCTACTACAGATGTAAATTAACTCCGTCTTTTTAGTATTTAACTGAAAACATTCAGAGGCTTGATTACAGCTTACATGCATTACTTTGGACAGTTGTTGGTATTTTAAGCAATATATGAGGTAAATTCCCTGTTTTGGGTTGACGCATGACAACTTACTAGCGTAAAAAGATAAAAGTTAACACTCTTTTTCTCCGCTCCACTGCCGCTGAGAGGCCGCCATCTTGTTTGAATTTTTTCTGAAATCTCCGAACCGGTCACGTGATCGGCTGCTAACATTCTGATTGGAGGATCTCAAAAAATTGCCCACAACCAATCTAACGTATCCAGATATATATTTGTTGCTCATTCTCAGTGGGAAAGTGATCAAGCAATGTTGCTCGGCAACATTGCTCAAAAAGTTGCCCCGTGTATCATCACCTTAACAGTCATCAGTGCGCCTCTTGAGATAGGTTTACCTGCACAACTCTTACTAGCCGGCCTCTGTTACATACGCAGTGCGAGAAAGGATGTCTGTTTATCACAGCTGATGTGCAACAAAATAATGCTTCATGAAAAATAAAGCGCAGATGATGAACAAATGACAAGGAAGCACAAAAAATGAACGTACAGTACATGAGTAAATACAAACAAGAGTTTGTTGTTAGTCGCCAACAGCACAGCAGCTCCAGACAATCAATGACACTCAAACCCAGTGTTACTCACAAGTGAAGCGGAATCAAAGCAGCCTCCACGTCTGTTTTCAGGCCTTCCCGCTTAGCTCTCTCCAGTGCTGAAATGTTTTTCTAATATTAACGTGGATCCTAAAGCTCTTGCCCAGTCATATCCCTTCATTCCAGTGATATTCTTCTGAGCTTTTCTCTTCTATATTGTGTCTCATTTCTGTTTCTGCATTCTTTCTTCAAATGCTGCATGTTTGTTGTTGTTTGTTGGTGTGTCGGTGTTTTTGAAATATCTCTTACCCCACCTTTAAAGGGGACCTATAATGCCCCTTTTCAAAAAATGTAATATAAGTCTCTGGTGTCCCCAGAATGTGTCTGTGTTTTAGCTCAAAATACCTCACAGATTATTTATTATAGCTTGTCAAATTTGCCCCTATTTGGGAGTGAGCAAAAACACACCGTTTGTGTGTGTCCCTTTAAATGCAAATGAGCTGCTGCTCCCGGCCCCCTTTCCAAAAAGAGGGCAGAGTTTTTAACAGCTCGCGCTTCAGTTGCTCAACACCAACAAAGCTGGAGAATCTCACGCAGCCAAAAAAGCCTTACATTGTTCAAACCGGAGTCAGACACTGATGGAGAGACCCAGGAAGAAGTTACAACTTTTAGAATGAATCTGAATGTTTCTGAATGGTTAGTGGATAAATTTGTGTAGTTGCCGTGGAGTTGATTCAACTCATCAACTAGCGTGTGCCGTCATGTTAAACTTTTGTGCAAATACAGCATTGAATTGACCCTCGTTTGTGAAGCAGTCCGGCGTAAAATGACGGCATGATAACAACATTCTACTACAACAACTCTTCCTCTTCTCTAAAGAATCTCAACATGGCCTCACTCCCTTTGTTGTGTGTTCCCAGGGGCAGGGTTTATGTAAATTTTGTGGTTTGTGAAGAAGTCCCTACCAGCCGTTTGTTGTAGTCCTCAAAAATATCTCCCTTTACATTGAACTTTGAGCGTTGTAACTTTGCAGATGTTGTTTATGCTGAAGCAGCAACATTACACATTAACTAAAGTTTAAAAAAAAGAGATATGTCCCTTTACAGGACCCCTTTACAGAGAGCACACAAATCTGTAATTGATTTATTTCTGTTTCTGGATTAATTTCATATTACAGGTTGACAATCCTGTGTCAGTCCTTAATCAAGAAATGAGCAAACAGTTCCTGCATTCAAAAAGTGAAGCAGACAAGTACAAGGTGATTTATTTTTCATATATTTCACCAGTAGTTAAAGCAGTGATATACAGCTAACTACGTTCACTCTTTTAACATCTATTTAACATCTTTTTTCCCTTAAGTTTTTCATGAAAGCAACTCTTCTGGAGCAAATGAAAAGAGACTACATTCACATCAAGCAGACTAAAGCCTTGACACGTGACCAGGTAGAAAGACAAGAGGAGGTGAGGCTTTACACATACTTTTTTATTCATTAGTCAAGTATCACTATTAGTGTTTCTCACACTTATCCTCTCACAATGCATGTTTTGCACTGACAGTCAGTACTGTGGTAACATCACACATTGGTCATCTCTTTATTTTTAGTGTCTCAAAGATCTCAGGCAGTTGTTCTTGCAAAAGAAAGAAAGATATGAACGCCTGTCGTCGCTCGATGATATGAGACAGACTCTGGAAGACCTGAAAAAGAAGATGGCGTGGTGTTTGGTGCGTTATTTTAGTGTGTCTTACAAAAGTGTGAAAAGTCGCTTGTGTTAGAGAGTCTCTGTTAAACAGTGTCTCTGTTGGTTATAGGTGAGAGAGAAGGAGAGGCAAGTTGAACAACTGAAGGAACAAATTGAAAAAGAAGAGTCTGATTGTAAAAATGAAGAAAAACTGCAGCTCTGTCAGGTTTGTGTGATCAGTTGTACTGATTTGGATTTTTAATAACAGAACTAATGAACTGTCTAATAAAAGGTTTGCTAATTTATGGTTGTTACAACTTGTACAATAACACACAAACAGTGACACACTTCCCTTCAAAAGTTTGGGGTCAGTAGTTTTTTAGTATTTTTATTCATTAAGGATGCATTAAATTCATCAAAAGTGACAGTAAAAACATTTATAATGTTACAAAAGATTTTTATTTCAAATACATTTCTATTGATCAGGAAAAAAAATCTGTTATGGTTTCCTCAAAGATACAGTATGAACCAGCACAACTGATTTCACCGTTGATAATATTATTAAGAAATGTTTGTTGTGCAGCAAATCAACATATCAGAATGATTTCTGAAGGATCATGTGACACTGAAGACTGGAGTAATGATCCTGAAAATTCAAGCATCACAGTTTTTAAATTGTAATAAATCATCAGTTTTTTCTGTACACACACAAATGCCATCTTGGTGATCATAAAAGACTTCCTTCATAAATATTAACAAATCTTACCAACCCCAAACATTTGTAGTCATTTGAAAAAAAAAAAAAAAATTGTAAAAATCTTATTGCTTTTAAGAACAAAGTTTCCGCTGCTGAGAAGAGAGCGCAGGACATCCAGATGAAGCTTTGCATGCTTAGAGAAGAGCAGGAACGTTTGGCAGAGGAGAGCCGTAAAATGAAGGAGGAAATTAAAGACAAAACAAAAGCACAGAAAAATCAGGAGGTGAGATGTCTTAATTTTCTATTTCTGTTAGTTATTGCTGCTTCCAGTAGTTAGAAATACTGACTACTGTTTTTGAAAAGAAAAGCCTTTTAGTAGTATTTTGTTATTCTTAAAGGAATATTTCACCCCAAAATTAAAATGATCCCTTTTGGAACATAAAATGAGATGTTTTGAAGAGCACCTGTGCTTTTCTTTCCCATGCAGAAAAAGCATAAAGTGACAAGGGGCTGTCAAGCTACATAAAGGACAAAAAAACTGAGGTTCATATTACTTTTCAGTGAATAATAACTTCATTAGGGGTCATGACATGAGAAATCAAATTTGCCTTAATCTTTTGACATTTAAATATAGTTTGGGGATAGTTTGGGATAGTTCACCCAAAACTGAAAATTTGATGTTTATCTGCTTACTCCCAGGGTATCCAAGATGTAGGTGACTTTGTTTCTTCAGTAGAACACAAATGATGATTTTTAACTCCAACCGTTGCCGTCTGTCAGTCAAATAATGCGAGTCAATGGGAACTTCGTCTATAAGATTAAAAAAACATGCACAGACAAATCTAAATTAAACCATGCGGCTCTTGACGACACATTGATGTCCTAAGACACGAAACGATCAGTTTGTGCGAGAAACCGAACCGTATTTATACTGTTCATTTATACTGTTTCAGTATTTTTTACCTCTAATACACATACTACCAACTGCCTTGAGCGCGCACACGGCATCCGGTGCGTGAGGTGTGTACGCGCTCTGGCGTAGTTTAAACATGGTGCCTGTAGTACACAGTTGTTATACAAATGGAAGTAAAACACTAAAAAACATGGTTTTATTACATCAAAACATTTTATTTTGTTACTTTTTGTAATGGCAGCTTTACACATAAAAAGGACACATACAAAGATCTTGTTCACATCCCTTGGATGTGGAAAAACCATACGCACAGCTGATGGTTTAAGTCTGTATCACATCATAAGATTCTGTATCACATGCAATCGATCAATCATTGTTTCAACTGCAGAAAGGCATCAATAAAACAGCATGTAAAAAATCACATTTAGCCTACCTCAGAAAAGCCATTCAATGGCCAAAATCTCATTATTCAGCTACAAAAATGAACTTCAAGAGGAGCATTTTGCTAAATATGTGCACTATAGGCTATCGCATATTCATTGTATTTGTACTTAACATGTGCTTCGATATTAAATGTATAAATCTGTTTCATGACAGCCACCATTTAAATGTTTAGGCCTAAATAATAAAAAAAGAGAGAAAAATAATTGTCATTAAAAATTTATATAAACTTCCATATGTGTAATTTAGCCTATATGAAAGTAGCTTGCAAATCAGTTTTAACCAATTATTATAATGATGTACCAGCTGTGGTTCCTTGTATAATTTACAGCATTAGTTGAATTTTTTTTTTCTTTGCGGAAATTAGCCACGTATTTGACCTGATAGGCCCCAAATTAATCAGTATTGAATCGAAGGTAATCAAATCAAAATCAAATTTTCAAAATCAAAATTTTCAAAATCAAAATTTTCAAAATCACAATCAAGCAAGCTTCTGAATCAAAATCGCATTCAATTGTGAAATTTGTCAATTCTCAGCCATACTGTCAATAATTTATTATTATTTTTATTTATTTTTATTTTTTTTACTTGAAGGAAATGTTGGTTTTCCCATTTATGTTGTTGTCAGAGTGCACCAGAATGCTTCATTTACATGTTAAAATCACAAAAATCTTCTCCTGGGGGAGGATGCCCCCAGACCACCCTACACATCACCTTTTACACCTCTTTTTACTTTGCAGATGTTTATAAACTTGTGAATTTCTAAAATATTTCTAACATTTCTAAAACTGATACTGCGCTTTTGTAGGCTACTTGTAGGCTACTCTATAGAAATGTTTTGATACCAACAAATACTGACAACAGAACAGAATGGATAAATCAGAGAAGGATGTCTATGAAGTAAATGTGTCGAATTATTAGAATGTTAAACAAATTAAATATTTACGCCTATGTAGCGAGTGGTATGGTCAGAAAGGGAAACAAAGTCACTACCCTTTTAAACAGGGAATATATTAGTACTTGTAAATTAATCCACAACAGAAGTCACACGGGAACGTAGTTTTAAGAAGAGAAGGGCCTAGACGTGAATACTAAATACAAAACTTTATTTCAACAATCAAACACTGATTTAAAAATCACTAAAAGACTGTAAGAACCCTACTACAAACATGAAGCAGAGAAAACATACTTTTTAGACAGAGGCTTACCAATGGCAGAAAAACGTTTGGAAGGAGGTCTGGAAATTTGAGTCTGGAAAAGTATGGAATTTTGAAATGGAAAATGTGTAGGAACCCTGTATGTGGAAAGTCACCACTCCTGAATGAGTTATCGTGAGAGAACGTAATCTTTTAGTTTTAAGTCGGTTTGAACAATCTGGATAAGTGTAAGTAAGTACCATTTTGATTAGCCATCGTACCTACAATGTTTGTGCACTGTAAACAATGAGTGACGTATACGCATGAGAGATCACTTCCGGTGCTTGCGTAAACTAGGCCAGAGCGCGTACACACCTCGCGCAATGGATGCCGTGTGCGCGCTCAAGGCAGTTGGACATAGTGGTGTATTAGAGGTAAAAAATTATATAAATACTGTTCGGTTTCTTGCACAAACCAAACGTTTCGTGTCTTAGGACATCAATCTGTTGTCACGAGCCTCAGGGTTTAATTTGGATTTGTCTGTGCATGTTTTTTTTACTCTCATAGATTTTTTTACCATTGACATGCATTATACAACTGCCAGACCCTAACGGTTGGAGTTAAAAATCATCATTTGTGTTCTACTGAAGAAACAAAGTCACCTATATCTTGGATGCCCTGGGGGTAAGCAGATAAACATCACATTTTCATTTTTGGGTGAACTATCCCTTTAAGAGCTCTTTGACAAAGAGGTATTTTGACATTTAAGTGGTCTGTTAAAACACCCTGCAAGTTTCATTGCTTAAAATATCCTCCTCATTATAAACAAAACATTTATTTAATTACTGTAAGCTCCAAAAACAACTCCTTTTGGATTTTGTGGAATTTGTGACATCACACAAGCAAATAGTTTGCATACGACTGCCTCCAGAGCAAGACATCGATGAATCGTTATACATCATCGCACCATAGGCCCCGCCTACTGGAATTCAGTCGCATAACTGTTGACATTCGCCTTGTGTCTGACAGTTTTGTCGTGTCAAAAGCAAATAGAACCCATTATAATCAGTGACGCTTTCTACACTGGATACGTTCAGTTTCTGTCATATTCCACACATCTGTCGACTCATGGACACGTCCAGATTAAACTGTTCCTTTGCATCTCTGTACAGACTTCAGAAGTATCCCAGCATCGTAAATAAGTGGATGGTTTATTTTAATGCCGTCATGGTTCGCATTGGAGGATTATATGTTTGTTCGGAGCATTTTCTTTTTAAAGGGATAGTTCACACAAAAATGAAAATTCTGTCATCATTTACTCACCCTCAAGTTGTTCCAAACCTGTGTAAATTTCGTTGTTCTGCTGTACACAAAGGAAGATATCTGAAAGAATGTTTGTTGCAGATTATGCCCCCCTTTGACTGCCATAGTATTTTTTTTTTTTTTTTTTTTTTGGTAGTCAATGGAGGGCGAGATCTGCTTGGTTACAAACATTCTTCCAAATATTCTTTTGTACAGCAGAAATTTATATTTAGGTTTGGAACAACTTGAGGGTGAGTCAGTGATGACAGAATTTTCATTTTTGGGAGAACTATCCCTTTAAGAAACCTTAGGAACATTATACCTTAGGAAATTATAATAATAAGAAAATCCATGTCATGACTCCTTTAAATAATGGCAAAAGACATAAAATATAGTTCAAAACATATATGGGCTACTTTTATGCAGGTAGTTTGTCAGCTTCAGTCATTAGTTTTCTTTCTGAATGGAAAAGAGCAATGTGAACCATCTCAAGGAAGAAAGTCTTGAAAAGACCTGATGTATAGTAGATGATTACATGCTACATTACATGGGTGAAATATTACTTTAAGTTAGCTGCTTCTTTTATACAGGGTCTTGTTGATTTCTAAAGAGTTTGTATAGGTTTTTAGATTGCCAGTTTTTCAGGTGGTTTGCTTCCGCGCTGAGAATAAATTGAAACAATTAGAAAAGGAGCAATGCCTTCTTCAGGAGAGAATTCACAAAATAAGTCATGGGTGAGTCCATTTGTTGAGGGAACACCTCTAATTTTAGGCTGTTAATGTCAATAAATTGTTTACAGTCATGCTGTATGTTCTAATTAAATTTTTTTAGAATAATTTTTGCAAACTGCCACCATTTCTTAGGGCGTTTTCACACCTGGCTCGTTTGGAGCATTTGTTTCTGAACCTTAGTTTTCTCCCTTAGTTTGATTTGTTTTGGCATATATATGCACACGGCAATTGCGCTCAGATCCGCACCAAAACAATTGCTCTGAGGTCAACTGAACGAGGTGGTCTTTGCCTGATTGAAGGTTGAGGTGAGAAAGCAATCTGACCCAATGGACCAACAGACTAAGCGGAATCATAATCAAAATCAAAATCATAATTTTATATATAATTTTTTATATATATATATATATATATATATATATATATATATATATATATATATATATATATATGTATATGTATCAGTTTAAGCAGGATCGTCGGCTATATTTGTGTTTGCGTGTGTCACGACAGCTAAAAATAGAGCCACAATAAGCTTGCAGAGTGAACTTGTCAATCCATCTTGATGGATTCTGCAGAGGAAACTGACCAATAAGAGGACAGTTATACTCACATGTGACTTGCATAAAACACATTTTGGTACACTTTGAAATGTTGCCTTTTGAAAGTGGACCGAACCATAATAAAAAAGCTACATTGTAACAAATGAATCCCTGTTTTGGAATAAAGCAAACGATCTACAGGTCTGAAAACGCCCTTAGTTGACTTTTGTTCTACAGTATTTAGAGGATTAAAATAAACATGTAGTTAAAGTAATGAACTAATTTGACAATGCTGTAAATGTCACGTTTTTAGCAGTGGCAGAAGTCGTCATGAAACTGAGCATGCACAGCATCTAAAAAAAATATCTGCCTTCAAAAAGCAGCTGGAAAAGCTTGAGACAGAGTCCAACGCTCTGAATCAAGAGATTAAGGACAAACAACAAGCTCTGCATAAAGGAAGAGAGGAATATGATAAACTGAGGTAAAGTCTGGCAACTTTATTATTTATGGGACTTGTGCCTTTAATTGACTGGACAGTGAAGAGGAAGACACGAACACGGCATATTCAAACCTGCTTTGCCATAAACACTATGGCTTTAAAGCGTCACATGCACAGCTACAGCACGGCTTCGACAAAGTCTTGAAATGTATCTAAAATGTCAAAAAAGGCACCATCTTTAGTGATTTAAACAATATTTTGTATTATGAAGACATTCTAAGTTGCAAAAACAACTTCCAGAAGAAAGTGTGTCAAATTATGAAATTTTTGCATTTGTTGTGCAAAAATATGTGTTGACCATTTTAAGACATAACTACTTTTACCTTAATCTTTGTTTCTTGCAGTATTTTGATGTATTACAGTATTAGAGTTTTTCTTTATTTTTTTAGCATGGAGGAAAAAAATATCCAGGTTTCTCTGGAATTCAAACTGAAGAGAAAAAAGCAGCTGATGGCCAGCAGATCCAACAGACTGAGACGGTTTGGTGATAACATGCCAGAATTGTTGGAGTCCATCGACAAAGCCTTCACTCAGGGGCGATTCATCAAGAAACCTGTTGGACCAATAGGTGACAGGCACTCTGTATATTCAGATAATTCACTTAAATCTTTACAAACACAAAACAAGTCATCATTCACCTTTGTTGTTGAATTTACCAGTAATGAAATGGTAATTTTCTTCTCTAGGTGCCTGTATCAGCCTAAAGGATCCCAGTTTAGCAGTGGCTGTGGAGAGTTGCTTACGAAGTTTCATCAAAACCTTTTGCTGTGACAATTACAGGGACGAAAAAGTCCTGCAAGAACTGATGTCAGTATATTTCCCAAAAGGCAGTAGGCCTCAGATAATGGTGTGCCCATTCACAGACCGTGTTTATAACCTTCATGGCCGGTAAGAAATATTTGTATCCAGAAATAGAAGCTTGTGTAGGTGTGGTAGTCATAACCGAGATCTTGTTTCTATGTTTTCTTGTCAGTGGAGTCCATCATCCTGAGTTTCCATCAGTGCTGGACTGCCTCAATATCGAGAACCCAGTGATAACAAACTGTCTCATTGACATGAGGGGCATTGAGAACATTCTGATTATCAAAGTAAGTTGACTACAAATGTTTATTAGCAATATCAAGCATTTTTTCATTGCAGTTTTATAATAATAATTATATATATATATATATATATATATATATATATATATAATTATATACGTCTCTTATGCTAACCATGGCTGCATTTATTTAAACAAAAATACAGTAAAAACAGTAATATTACGAAATATTATTACAGTTTGAAGTGTTGGTTCACTCAAAAATGAAAATTGTGTCATAATTACTCGCCCTCATGTTGTTTCAAACCCATAAGACTTTCGTTCATCTTTCGAACGCAAATTAAGATATTTTGATAAAATCTAAGAGCTTTCTGTCCCTTCATTGAAAGCTACACAATTGAAACTTTAATACTTCAAAAAGTTAGTAAAGAGATCATGAAACTAATCCATATGAATTTAGCGGATTAGTCCAACAGACACGATCGCTTTATATGATGAACAGATTGAATTTAGGCTTAAAATATATTATAATTAATATAATATATATTATCAATGTTTTTATATAATCAGTTATTATCAATGTTGAAAACATTGATGCTGACAATTCAGCTTTACACAGAAATAAATTATATTTTAAAGTATATTAAAATAGAAAACCATAATTTTAAATTGTAATAATATTTCACAATATTATTGTTTTTTCTGTATTTATTATGAAATAAATGCAGCCTTAATGAGCATAAGAGACTTTGTTCAAAAACATTAAAAATAGTAATGTTTCCTAACTTTTGACTGGTAGTAAATAAATAAATAAATATGGTATAATTTTTTTTAAAAATTATATAGTTTACTGAACAAATTGTGTCTATGTTAAATGAATTCAATTATAATTAAATGTTTCTTAAGGATAAATAAAATTGTCTTTGCTAATGCTGTAAACTATATAGGGAGCCCTTACTTATACATTACTATTATAATAAAGGTTAACAACAGAGCTCAAATATTAGCCTAAATTCAGTCGCTATTTATTTTTAGATATAATAATCAGCACTCAAATAACAAATTGTATGCAAACTTGTACATTGCACATAAGCCAGTTTTTTGCATTAACTTCTAAATCTAATTATAAAATTATGTTTTTACTCCAAATCGTTGTTGAAATATAATCATTTACAAAATGGCTGTTATTTTCATGGCAGATTTATTTAAACATTAATTAATCAAGACATCACTAACAAGTTAAGTAAAATATAATGAATATATAGACTAATATAGTGCATATATTTAGCGAAAGAGTTCATTTATCTGGTGAACTAACAAGCTGTGGACAGTGTTTACAAGCTGTTTTATTGACCTCTTTCTGCTGTTGAAAGACTGATTCAGCAATTACACAAGATATGATACGTTTCCGTAAGATGTACTGTATCTTTCAACATACCTTCAGATGTTCATTCATGTTTATTCTGTAAGTATTATTAAAGAGGAAGAGATGATCTCAAATTAAAAAGTATCAAAAACTGCATTTTTTTGTTTGAATTTCATGATAAAATGGACAGAATTTGAAAGATGACACGTTTCTTATCAAAAGTAACAAAACGGGGAGCTTATTGGTGGATAATGGTGGTTAGGCTACAACAGGACGGGGCACGTACGGCACGCCAGATATTAAACATAAAATGTTATCATTATTATTATTATTTTTTACTTGTTGTTTTTTCCAAACAGGACCATGCTTGTGCAAGGAAAGTCATGCAGGGTTCGAGACCACCAAGGAATTGCCGTGAAGTCTTCACTGCAGATGGTGATCAAGTGTACACCAATCGGTCTTATACCCCTGACAAGGAAGTACTGGTCAAATATCTTGGTGGTGACCCAGAAGCAGAAATACGGCAAGTGTATTCTTCACAAATATAATAATCTTTGACCAAGTCATTTGTCTCTAATTCTACCTGTTTGCTGACAATTTTATGCGAAATAACAATACAAGGACTGGGACTGTTTCCCTGGAGTTTTTTTATTTATTTATTTTTTGCTCATGGTACAAATGTGATAGTTCATGCAAACCCTTATGGTGTTTGAAGCTGCAATTTTTCATTTACCATCTCAAATCTGTAAGCCATTATCTGAAACAAATGATGCTGGAATATATTTGTTCTTCTCCCTTGATTCACAGTCTAGTGGAGTCAGAGCTGGAAAACACTCAGGCTCAGCTTTCACGGTTCCAGCTTCACTTGAGCTCTGTGAAAGAGGACATTCAGTTCATGGAGGAGAAGTTACGTAGTGTCGTCATGGCCTGCAAAAAAAATCAGGTACAGAACTGCACAGGGCTACAACATTGTGTAATCCATGTTCACTCCTGTTGTTATTCCGTGTCCAAACGATCTGCATAATTAATGCTGGCTTTAATTTTTCCTTTTTTAGGAAAGTATAAATAAGGTTAAAGCTTCTATAATAGAACTTGAGAACATTGAAGAGGCACAGGCTGAGGACATCAGCTCCTTGGTGAGATGTCTATGAATTTTACCAGGCTGACAAAAAGATGTTTATCATTTTATGACACAGAATAATATGTGATTTGTCAAATGTACAGGAAGAAGATGCACAAGAGAATGAGCAGAAGATCGAATCAGAGAGGAGAAATGTAAAAGAGGCTCACGATGAATTAAAGAATCATGAAAGAGTGCTCATGAATATTAATCAGAAATATAAAGATGTGAAAAATAAAATGGAGCAGCTCTCAGATGAGACAGAACAACTGAAGGTTTGAGACATTGCAACACTAAAGACTTGATTGAAGAATTGATTTTATATTTTACTATTGGTGGTATCGCTAAAGCATTAAAACCCCTTGCATTAAAGTTTTTTGTGCTAAAAGTAAAAAATAAAGTGGTTAATGAAAGATGTACTTGTCTTGAATAGGAGGAGCAAGTGAAGGCAGAGACAGCGTGCAGTAAACTCGATCAAGCCTTGAAGGTCTTTGAGAAGAAACTCGAGGATCATCAGTCCAATATTCAGGCCATGAGAGATGAGCTGTCACTCAGAGAGGACGAAATGCAGGTATTCACTCCTATTTTCTGTCATATAATATAATATAATATTTAAAATCTGTGCCATTAGAAAATATGCATATTGTTCATCCAGTGAGCAGTACAGTGGCATATTGGACTAGTTAATTGTCTGGAAATTGTTTGTTGTGTAGGATTGTGAAGCCAAAGCCAAAGAGATCTGTCCTGTGCGACAGCAGGCTGATCAGAGTGCCAGAAGTATTGATGTTGAGATCACACGCCTGCGACAAAAAATCTCTACGCAAGAGAGCAGCCACGGTGACAAGGAACAAGTTATCCGGTATGCAAGGCAACGGTTAAAGGATGTTCTGGGTTCCATATAAATTATAGGAGACCTATTATGCCCTTTTTCAAAGTTTTGATTTTGTTTTTAGGCTCTACTAGAATTGTTTTTCATGCTTGAATGTTAAAACATTAATTTTCACATTTTTTATATTGTTGCAGCACCTCTCTTCCCAATCTGTCAGAAACGCTCTGGGCTGTGTTTCCCAAAAGCATCCTAAGCCTAAGTTGATCGTAGAACTATTTGCCACCAATGGAGCTACGATCAACTTAGACTTACAACGCTATTGGGAAACGCTACCCAGTTTAGTTCCGCTCTCTATGAAGCCCCTCCTTCTGAAAACACAATGAGCTCTGATTGGTCAGTGTGTTGTGATTGGTCAACCTCTTTGATCATGTTTGGGAAATGTCGCCCCTTACCATAACTGCGAGTTTCAACGCACTACTAACTAACGCCTCTTTGTTTTGTGTATGCCTTGATGGGAATTATTTAAAGGAGCCCTAGAACTTTTTTTTAAAAGATGTAATAAGTCTAAGGTGTCCCCTGAATATGTCTGTGAAGTTTTAGCTCAAAATACCCCATAGATTTTTTTTTATTCATTTTTTAACTGCCTATTTTGGGGCATGATTAGAAATGAGCCGAT
Source organism: Chanodichthys erythropterus (assembly GCF_024489055.1). Taxonomy (NCBI): domain Eukaryota; kingdom Metazoa; phylum Chordata; class Actinopteri; order Cypriniformes; family Xenocyprididae; genus Chanodichthys; species Chanodichthys erythropterus. The sequence continues at coordinate 6,891,490 of NC_090238.1, read as the reverse complement.
TCAGGGTGTGTGGCCCTTTAAATCTGGTGCTCCACGCCCCAAGTGCTCGCGCTTGCCTTAAACAACATAAAAAAGTTCAAACAGATAATATAACCCTCAAAATGGATCTTTGCAAAGTGTTCGTCATGCAGCATGACTAATCGTGTAAGTACAGTGTTTATTTTGATGTTTACATTTATTCTGTATGAGTTTGAGGCTATGCTCTGTGGCTAACGGCTAATGCTACACACTATTGGAGCGATTTATAAAGAATGAAGTTGTGTTTATGAATTATACAGACTGCAAGTGTTTAAAAAATGAAAATAACGACAGTCTTGTCTCCGTGAATACAGTAAGAAACGATGGTAACTTTAACCACATTTAACAGTACATTAGCAACATGCTAACGAAACATTTAGAAAGACAGTTTACAAATCTGAAAATATCATGTAATCATGAATCATGTCAGTTATTATTGCTCCATCTGCCATTTTTCGCTGTTTTCCTTGCTTGCTTACCTAGTCTGATGATTCAGCTCTGCACATCCAGACATTAATACTGACTGCCCTTGTGTAATGCCTTGAACATGGGCTGACATTTGCAAATATTGGGGGCGTACACCCCGACTGTTACGTAACAGTCGGTGTTATGTTGAGATTTGCCTGTTCTTCGGAGGTCTTTTAAACAAATGAGATTTATATAAGAAGGAGAAAACAATGGAGTTTGAGACTCACTGTATGTCTTTTCCATGTACTGAACTCTTGTTATTTAACTATGCCAAGGTAAATTCAATTTTTGAATCTAGGGCACCTTTAAATGAGGAATATTGTGTTGTGTTCAATCCTGGAAGAAACCTCAAGACTACAAAGGAGGTGACACTGATATAGAGAATAACTCCCGCTGGAGGGGCCTTGTGTAACTTCACAGAACTTTTTTATGCTCCAACAGCAACATTACACACTAAAGAAAGTTGAACATGGAAAAAAGCATAATAGGTCCTCTTTAAGACATTTTTGTCCCATTTCCACGGAAAATAATTTTTATTCATACTTTAGTTTTTTAATCTTTTTTATTAGTATTTTATTTTAAAACTGTAGTTATGGTAACATATAATGGAAATAAATCATGTCAGCATGTTTTTTTTTTAATTGGATTAAAAAAAAAACATTTATCAGATCTGTAATAAATTGACACATTTTTTTTCAGAGAGTATGCAGAAGCTCACAGTAATTACAAAAGCAAATCCAGCCAGCTGAGGGATCTCAGGAAGTTTATCGATCGCCTCGACAACATCATGATTGACCGTCAGGACCGATACAAATCACTGCGACGGTAACTTACTTAGGCTCCAACTGTGACTTAACAGTGTTATGTTTGGACTTCTGTCCTGTATGTCTGCAGGTTTGAACACAATAGTTTTTGTATGTGTTTTAAATTGTGTGTTGTTTTGTCAGGTCACTTTCTGTGAGGTGCAAGCTGTACTTCAACAACTTCATGATGCAGCTGCACTGCTGTGGCTCTATGATGTTTGACCACGTCAATGAAACACTTTCCATTTCAGTAAGTTACATTTTGCCATTTTACTCAAATGTTTGACTGTTTCAAATACATCTTTCCCATCTAATAGGATGAATCTTGTGAAAATTGGTCATGCTGTTTAGGTCAGCATTTATTGGAAAAAGAAATCTTTTGTAACAATATCAATGTCTTTACTGTCACTGTCTTTGGTCATTTTAATGCATCCTAGCTCTGTAAAACATCTCACTGACCTCTTTTGAATGGTAATGTGTGTGTGTATAGATATATCTGGGTTCTTTTGTCATGTATGTTAAATTGGTTTTGCTCAGGTGAAACCCCCAGGTCAGGAGAAAAACAACGTCAGTGACATGCGTTCCCTCTCAGGAGGAGAGCGCTCCTTTTCCACTGTCTGTTTCATTCTGGCACTCTGGGAAATTACTGAGTCGCCCTTCCGGTGCCTGGACGAGTTCGATGTCTACATGGTATGTGACTATATAATGAGTTTTGAAGACATGTGTCATGTGTTGAACATTACTATTAAATAAAGTTCTTTTGTGTTTTTAAGGACATGCACAATCGCAGTATTTCAATGAACATGCTTGTGGCGCTTTCAGAACGTCAGCATCTGCGACAGTTCATCTTCATCACCCCTCAGTCCACCAGGTAGAAAAATAAAAGTCCTCCTGTTATAGACTGTTATTAGGTTAATCACTGAAACATCTCTGATTGATATTTCGCCCCAAAATCAGGATAAAGATTCAGAAGCTGAGATATGTATATTAATATATTTATCTAATGAAAATCTTCTCTGCTGCATTTTTTAAAAGTAAAAGTGTTTTCTGCCTTTTTAAAAAAAAAAAAAAAAAAATCCACCATTTAAATAATTCTTGCCCAAGGCATACACCAAAAAAGGGGGCGAGGCCTGGTTGAATTGAGTTAGTAGTGTGTTGAAACCCACGGTTATAGTAAGTAGTGTGATATTTCCAAAACACACTCAAACCGATTGACCGATCACAACACACTGATCCAGCTGACCAATCAGAGCACATTGTGCTTTTCAGAAGGAGGGGCTTCATAGATACTGGAACTAAACAGGGCTGCATTTCTCAAAGCATTGTGAGCGGTGGCAGCTGGTGGCAATGGTTCTACGATCTACTAAAATTTATGATGCTTTTGGGAAAGGCAGCACTGAGTGTTAAGGTTGATTTATGCTTCTGCGTCAAGCAATGTTCCCTCTAATTTTTTTTCTCGCTGAGCAAAACTTTTCTCTGTTGAGCGCACATTTTGGCCACCTGAGCAAAAACATATTTTATATCAGGCCTGTACAATGAACGTAAACACACACACAAAAAAAAGGTTTTATCATGCAACTGTAACATTTAACTTTAATGTGCCGTTTCTATTTTATTCGACCCTTGATGTAATTTAGTGATTTATTAAATAATATGTTTGAAAACAAGCAGTTCAGACACTAAATTAAGCACATTTTAGGTTACTTGAGATTTTTCACATTGCTGTATTAACTGTACCAGTCTTTACCAAGAAATTCTATTAAAAATAATTTCTGTCCTCCTGCAGGACAGTTCAATTCTTTATAATAATATAATTATTGAGCAGCTACAATGATGGTTTGGGACATCCATAATGTGTTTTTGTACAGTCAATTATTAGCAACAGACAGTGTTAAACCATCAAAATTACATGTTTATTGCTTATGAATTTCCCAGATTTTAGGGAGGTTAAGATTTTTCGTGGCAAGGAGCCCTAAACAATCCCCTTGTGAGATCAATTTTTTATTAGGCTTACATTATAATATAATAAAATATAATATTTAAGTATTTAAACTGATATACAGTATTATATCAGTTTAAATGCTTCCATTTGTTTTAATATATTATATAGTGAAAACAAACTGAAGCATTTAAACAGATCTGATAGCTAAATATTTTTAAGAAAAGTGAACGTTAACTCTTTTATAGTTATCTAAACATCCCTGAAACCCACAGCACCACCACACACAATAATCTATTTAAACTGAGGTATATCACTGATGTATTTTGAGTTTGCAGGCTACACTTGTGGTGGGTGTGTAATTGTAAATGTCTCATTGTTTGTTTAACATTCTGTGCCCATCATCCATTATTTCCACCACTTTTCATTAAAACATGACGCTTTATTTCACATTTCTTTTCGTTTCGCGTTGCCTCTCGTGTTGAGGTATTTAGTCTGCAAACATGACAGTATTCTTACCGTGACTGTTTTGGCTCAGGGCCAGCCAGCTCACACGCGCTCAATTGTTCTCTTTCTATGAAACCTGTAAACCGCATTCACCGGTTCCAACTCTATAGCGACAATAACTCTATAGCGGTTGTCCAGAGCACTGCAATTATTTCTCATTTAAAATACTACAATCATTTTCATGTCTGTTCTCTGCGCAGCAATTATTTTTTCTGCGCAGCCGCGGCTTCAGAAGTGTGCGGCCGCGCACGCGCGCAGCTTAGAGGGAACATTGGCGTCAAGTGTACGCCGTAGCCACGGCATAGGATGTGTGTAGCGCACGTAGCCTACGGCGTAGCCTTAAAGGGTTAGTTTACCCAAAAATGAAAATTCTGTCATTTATTACTCACCCTCATGCCGTTCCACACCCGTAAGACCTTCATTAATCTTCGGAACACAAATTAAGATATTTTAGTTCAAATCCGATGGCTCCGTGAGGCCTTCATAGGGAGTAATGTCACTTCCTCTCTCAATATCAATTAATGTACTAAAAACATATTTATATCGGTTCATGTGAGTACAGTGGTTCAATATGAATATTATAAAGCGACGAGAATATTTTTGGTGCGGCAAAAAAACAAAATAATGACTTATATAGTGATGGCCGATTTCAAAACACTGCTTCAGGAAGCTTCGGAGCATTATGAATCAGTGTATCGAATCATGAATCGGATCGCGGTTCAAACCCGCCAAACGGCTGAAATCACGTGACTTTGGCGCTCCGAACAGCAGATTCGATACACAGATTCACTGTGCTCCGATGCTTCCTGAAGCTGTGTTTTGAAATCGGCCATCACTAAATAAGTCGTTATTTCATTTTTTTTGGTGCACCAAAAATATTTTAGGCGCTTTATAATATTAATATTGAACCACTGTACTCACATGGACTGATTTAAATATGTTTTTAGTACCTTTATGGATCTTACGGGTGTGGAACGGCATGAGGGTGAGTAATAAATTACAAAATTTAAATTTTTGGGTGAACTAACCCTTTAAGTATAAATCAGCCTTTACTGACAGACTAGGGGGGAGGGGGCTGGCGATTTGGCAAAAAAAAATAAAATCTGTTTTTTTGTTTCTTTTTTTTTTTTTTTTTTCAGAACGATTGACCAATTCACAATTTCGATTTCAATTTTTTTTTTAACTACAAGTAACATTCACTTTATTAACCATCTGTTTAAAAATGTTCTGTTCCAAGTGCTCCACACCTGAAGTGATCAACATGAACTCCGTGAAGTTGGCACCCCATAAAGCGAAATAATCCCCAAAAATATGTCATTCGTTTGTGCTACGTTTGTGCTGATTTGTGCCGCAAAAACGAACGTTTGTGCTGGTTTGGTGTTTGAGATATTAAGCATTATTTTTTTGGTCGTGTGACGTCATTCTCCACCCCATGTCGTTCAAATCGCTTCAAACCGGTGCCATTCGTTTGTGCTCGATTTGTGCTGGTTTGTGCCGCTAAAACAAACACTGTATCTGTTCTCCTTCCACAGATATAACTAATTTAATTCGGGAGCTGTGACGTCATTCTCCACCCCACTTCGTCTAAATCGCACGAAACTGGTGTCGTTCGTTTGTGCTCGATTTGTGCTGGTTTGTGCCGTTAAAACAAACACTGTATCTGTTCTCCTTCCACAGATATAACTAATTTAATTCGGGAGCTGTGACGTCATTCTCCACCCCACTTCGTCTAAATCGCACGAAACTGGTGTCGTTCGTTTGTTCTCGATTTGTGCTGGTTTGTGCCGTTAAAACAAACACTGTAACTGTTTTCCTTCCACAGATATAACGGATATAATTCGCGAGCTGTGACGTCATTCTCCACCCCACTTCGTCTAAATCGCACGAAACTGGTGTCGTTCGTTTGTGCTCGATTTGTGCTGGTTTGTGCCGTTAAAACAAACACCGTATCTAAGACCTCTTCTTAAATATAACGAAAAAATGTTTTATGAACAGTTAGGCTATGTAGCCTAACTCTCCACACCCCATGCCATCCAAATTGCTCCAACCCGGTATTGTTCGTTTGTGCTCGATTTGTGCCGTTAAAAGAATCCCTAAATGATGACTTTTTGACTTAAAAATAAAAAATAAAATAAAAACCAAATCATTTCCACCCCATGTCTTCTTAAATCTTTACAAAATGGTGCTGTTCGTTTGTGCTCAGTTTGTGCCGTTAAAAAAAAAAAAAAAGCAACAATGACAATCTTAAATATAAAGTTGGCCTAACGAAAAATGTTTTTTACATTCAGTTTGCTTAAAACCGGTGCCCCCCACATGCTCCAAATTTGCTCGAAATCGTTTGTGTCGGTAACAGGTTTCGTTTGTGCTGCTTTGGTTTTTAAAATATATATAAAAAAAAATGTATAGGTCATTTTCAGGTCACTCAGCCCCCACATGCTCCAAATTTGGCCAAAACTGTCTCATTTGTTTGTGCTGGTTTGTGCCGGCGAAATTTTCGTTTGTGCTGCTTCGGTTTTTAAAATGTAAGACATTGAATTACAGGCATTAACTCACTAGCCTGAATGAAGAATCAGAAAAGCTTAATAGCCTAAATAATCTATTTTAAGTCTTCAAGTAAAAGGTTAAATAAATGTTTACTTTTAGCCTAACTTTACACTTGTAAAATATTTAGCCAAAAACGAAAAAAGATTGAATAAAAAACATCGGACTCTTTTCTCTCATAATATGTAAAAACAAACAAAGAAACAAACAAAAACAAGAATAACAGTTTCATATTTCAAAGAAATATGGAATCATCATAGAAAATACTACTCCCGGTACACAAATCATCATACACAAATCAAACTCAGCATGTCTTGCATGTCCCATCACGCAGTTCATCTGATGTAGGCTACAGCTCTGTATATTAGTTACAATTTTTCTATTTGGTTGTTTCATATATTTCTTGCTACTGTAGCTGTCTCGTGCAGAGCACAACAACACACTTATCTGTCCGCGGAGGCGCCGGCGCGATCCCTTCCATTGTTTTCTGATATTTTGGGTTTTTCCAATGAAACACAAATTGTTATTTATAAAAAATAAAAAATCTTCTTGTAATAGTGAGTGAAACATGTTGCATCATGGAGGTTTTAAAACCAATTATTTTAAATAAAAATTTCCTCAATGTTGTTTTAGACCACATATAGCCAAAATGAGTATTTTAGGGGCCGCCCACACATTCGAAACAAATTTAAATAAAGCATTTTTTTTTTCGACGTAGGCTAATTAATTGAACGAATTACACGTACAGATGCTGCACAACTTTCCGTTTCTGACACGCGCTTGTCACTGAAAAGGAGGAAAGCAGAGACTTAATTTGAAATCACATTGCTCCTAAGTGATTTCAGTGTCATTCAATTCAATCAATGTCTAATATTTATAAACCGAAGCAGCAAATAAAACTTTTATCGGCACAAACAATTGCGACTGTTTGGTGAATGAGCTATAAATGACATACAATTTGATTTGCAGCCTGATTATTATCGAAATATAGTCTAACAGTCAATCTAAACATCTAAACATAAAGTAGTCTAATCTAAACACCTTGGCCTAATTAACTGGTTCCAGCCAAGAAGGGAAAAACAAGGACTCAAAATCATATGAATTAATTTATAAACAACACTAATTTTATCCGTTAACTCGTTCTATTTAATGTAACAATTGCAATTCACTTTATACAGTGTATTTGTTTTTTTTTTCTTCATTATTATTGTTTTATTTAAAGAAAATTGCCTTCGCCTATAGGCTACTTTACATGGACAGTGATTAAAGTCTGTGTTTGTTTGAAAGGTGAATTGCAGTTAGATGATGAAATAATCTGAGCATAAGCAGTTCCACAAGAGGCCTGTTAGTTGCAGCGTTTTATCTTTGTCCGCGGAAGATGCGAATCGATGTGTTCAAATGTTATACACGCGTTCCTCTGGGTTTCTTGATTGCACAATAATTAATAAAAGAATTCCCTTCTCTGACGTGCCAAACAAATTTTAAATTAACCTGTAAATTACCCTGCACACATGACTTTTTTAGTCTCAGTGCATACATCTTTTCCGTATGCAGACCTTTATGCATTGTTTAATGTTTTTGAAGGGCGCAGAAAGACGTTAAACATGTATTTGAAAATTTACCATGCAATGGTATTGTATTTTATTATAATTATTTATTCAAATATCTGTCCCAGTGCTATAGCACAGCATAGAACACGCCTGGTTCCAGAAGTAGTCAGGTAACATGTAGGCCTAAGTGGTTGTGACAATATCTGGCACAAATTTAGTCCATTTAAGAAGGGGTCTTCGTACTTTTCAACGGCACAAACCTGGACAAACGAACAGCACCATTTTGGAACGATTTAAGATGACGGGGAGGAGATTTTTTTTTTATTATTAGGCCTATATATATAATATATATATATTAAAAAAAAAAAAAAAAAAAAAAAAAGGGGTAATCAATTACAGGGATTCTTTTAACGGCACAAACCGGCACAAACGAACAATACCGTGTTGGAGCAATATGGATGGCATGGGGTGTGGAGAGTTAGGCTACATAACTGTTAATAAAACATTTTTTCGTTATATTTAAGAAGAGGTCTTTGATACGGTGTTTGTTTTAACGGCACAAACCAGCACAAATCGAACGAATGGTACCAGTTTGAAGCGATTTGACCGACATGGGGTGGACGTCACAGCTCCCAAATTATATTTGTTATATCTGTGGAAGGAAAACAGATACAGTGTTTGTTTTAACGGCACAAACCAGCACAAATCGAGCACAAACGAACGACACCAGTTTCGTGCGATTTAGACGAAGTGGGGTGGAGAATGACGTCACAGCTCCCGAATTATATTTGTTATATCTGTGGAAGGAAAACAGTTACAGTGTTTGTTTTAGCGGCACAAACCAGCACAAATCGAGAACAAACGAATGGCACCGGTTTGAAGCGATTTGAACGACATGGGGTGGAGAATGACGTCACACGACCAAAAAAATAATGCTTAATATCTCAAACACCAAACCAGCACAAACGTTCGTTTTTGCGGCACAAATCAGCACAAACGTAGCACAAACGAATGACATATTTTTGGGGATTATTTCGCTTTATGGGGTGCCAACTTCACGGAGGTATCAACATGATGTAAATCTAAAACAAATGACTTATTAGTTAAATATTTTTCCAGAAAATATGCATGAAATATGAAGGCAAATATTGTACAAATTTATCTTAAACATCCTATATACTCAGAAATCATTTTAAAAAAGCAAAATATTTCTTAAAGGGGACCTATTATGCCCCATTTTCCAAGATGTAAAATAAGTCTCTGATGTTTGTGTATGTGAAGTTTTAGCTCAAAATACCCCACAGATAATATTTTAGTGGTTGAGCAAAAACGCGCCATTTCAGCGTGGTCCCTTTAAATGCAAATGAGCTGCTTTGGTCGGCCTAAGAGGGCGGAGCTTCAAGAGCTCGTTCTCTGGTGTCCGGATTCAGTCAGGACGCACTATAATGTCAGAAAATGCGAATATATGCTACATGGAGATAGAACAGGTATAGTTTAGTTTAATTATGGTTATAACTTATATTGCCTTCTTGTTTTTATCCACTATATTAGTACAGACCTGTTTACCAATGAGATTTATAACATTTATTGTACTTCATACAAAAGATGAAGCGTCCGTTTTCACTCTCAAATCACTGTAAGACCTTAATAAAACAGTGCAAGTGTGCATTAAAATATTATCCATAAACTCTATCTTTCCCTTGAATTATCACCAACATACATAGCGAATTACACAGAAACACTCAATTAACTCAATTTACTCAGAAACTACAATTAACAGTAAACAAATATATGAATGCCTTTTCAGGTGGTGCTTAATAAACTTGTATATCCTTGAGTAACACATTTTTAGCACAGTCTCTGTTTTGTATTGTCTCTTTGTATTGATATTCGTTCACTAAGCAGTCCGGTGTGAAATGATTCGCGCAGACATAAACGAATTTCGGTAGAACTGAGGGAGCATTTTCCTGGAAAACCAAGTTAATCTTGTTTTCAGCAGCTCAGATTTAGGGAGTAAATGAAGAGAGCTATGTGGATTAAACCATCCAGCTACAGAACACCTAAAACACTTGAGAGACATTCTCATCAGTGCAGCAATGGCAGACTCGCTGTGAACTCGGTCAGGGCGGTTCTATGTTAAAAACGGCATTGTCTGTCAACGTTCGTGGGTGGGGCTTGTGGCTTTTGTGACGTCACACTGCCAGGGATCTGGAAACGGCTTTTTCCAAGACACTGCTTATGATTTATGGGGATTAAAAAAAAGGAATGGGTGGATTTCACTATATATGTATCACTATAGGGTGGTTGTGTACACACTGCCAACACACATTTATGTCCAAACACCATGCAAAAGTGAATTTTGCATAATAAGTCCGCTGTAACTAAAAAGTAATAGCAATAAATAACACCAGTAATAATCTATTATTAAGAGCAAATGCTTCGTAAAAACAGAAAATATCAGCACCTTTCAGCCTGTTACCATCATGTAAACGTGAAATCTCAAACATACAGTAGTAGTTCTTTACAGGTTTTTGAATTCCATTGTGCAATTTTTCCTATTGTATTATGTGTGGCGGACATGTTTGGCTGTTGCACTCGTGTCTCACGTCTTTTGCAGTGTCTCACCCATGAAATGGCATTCTAAAAATGTGGAGCTCAAGTTAAAAAAAAATTCATCATGTGGTCAGATAATTTTCTTGTCTTAACTGTTATCATTGCTGAATTGTCAACATGTCTAATTATAACGTTTGCTAACATTTTTATTCCAAACCATGATTTCTTGATTTAAAAATAATAAAATCATGGCTAAACATTGAATTAGAATTAAACAAAAAAATCTGAAAAATCGCCCAACCTTACATTAAAGCATGAAACAAAATCAAATCAAAAGATTTTGTAAAAGGGCATAATATAGAATTGAATGTATGAAGCCTTTTTACGTTTTTTTCATAAATATGACTAGACTAAAGTTTTTGTGTGATTCAGCCAGGCTAAATATGTCTTAGACTATGTTCAGACTGCAGGCAAATGTGGCCCAAATCTGATTTTTCGCTCACATGTGACTCAGATCTGTTTTTCTCACGATAGTGTGAATGGCACAAACCACATGGAATCTGATCTTTTCAATTCCGATTTGTGCCACTTCCATATGTTGTACTAAACCCGATACAGATCAGATGTTTTGCAATGCAACTGCTGTCTGAACGGAATTCATGTGACTTTTATGTCACTTTTATGGCAACATTCGTCACAATTCTGTGCTCATGGGAGAATTTACATTTAGATACACTCAAAGATTTTACCTTCCCGAAGTTATGAAAATGCAAAAGGTAGTCAGTGAAGGACAGTGATGTGAAAGCTCACAAGTCTTACAGTGACATCTCTATATACAGTAGAAACAATTACGATCTCGTTCATATTTTAAATGTTTAAAAACTCTACTCTGTTTTTTCGCATCTCCGTTTTTTATATATATTGCCTGCGCATAAATTTGCTGGCATCCGCAGTAGATTGTACTATAAATAAGCCAGTTTTATCATTTTTTTGCACATGTGGACCATGATCTTTTCGCAACCTGAGCAATAAATCAGAATTGTGCACTAAGGCTCAAAGTGTGAACGTATCCTTAGAGAGTGTTCATTTATGATCAGCGTCTCCATATACATGTTTATTCAAGGGGGAAATGCAAACGGTTTATACACCACAATCTTTGCCCAAAGCAGGTTTCTTGACTACTTCCTGAACTAGTGCTTAGTTAAATCATTTACAGACATTAGTTAATCAAATGTGTAATTGTAAACTGAGCAAATAACAAGCCAAAAGCATATTTTTCCTGTAATGAGATAATTTTCTTTGAAATGCCAATTTTTGCCCAGGGTCTCATTTGTTAAGATGCTCATAATGTGTTTCGTTCGAATTCATTTAGAGATCCAAAGGACTTTGTCCCCAGGCAGCACTGAATTATAAAGTTAATGTAATGTTTTTATATATAAATATTAATGTTTTTTGCATTATCTTTCAGCCATCTGCCCAAAAGTGCCCATATTACAATCCACCAGCTTCAGGATCCAGAGAAAGTAGCAGAGGAAGAGTGAGATGTGTGATAGGTATGGACATTGCCTGGAGAGACTGTACCTAAACTGTGTAAAGTTAATATTTCTGTACAGTTTGTTTTTATTTATTTTTTAAGATCATTTTATGGTTCTAGTTCCTTTGCAAAGAACTTTTTAAAATTGCAAAACGTTTACCCTTAATATGTGTGATTGTGAACACAGTTCATTTGTCCTGCTTCCTTCACACCATTTCCTGTTCATCTGGTCCTTTTGGAAAAGAAAAAAGGAGGTTCTGTTGTTTAACCGTTAGCACCTGCTAGTGACGGTTTGAATATGTTTAGAGCAAGTATTTGTCAGTTTAAACCAGCATCCTCTGTAATGAACCACAGTGCTGTTTTTAGTAATTGTTAATCATTTCATTTGTGGTCACACACAACTAAGCACCTGCCTTCTGAAAACAACCCATAGATAGTTTATTGATTTTAATCACAATGTTGTCAGTGCAACTGTTACATACCGAGTTGAAGACATGCCACAAATAAAACACAAACCTCATATTACACAATTAAATGAGTGCTTAAATTTGGCTTTACCGTATTAGGTACAAATATTTACAGGGCAAAGATATACACTATTTATTGGGCAATTGCATTTTACAAAGATCTGTCTATTCTCCGCCAAAGGGTCTGATGTCGTCCTGAGTGTCACAGGAGGTGAAAGGGTTTTTTTTTTTGTTGTTGTTGTTTGTTTTTTGGGATGCCATATATTTATCTACTTATTGGGAGAACATAAAATATTGAGGATACAAAATGTTGAGAATAAATTAGATAATTCCAGCTAAAAATCATGGGTATTTGAAATGTTGAGAACTGGAGTAGAAATATTATTTTACAAAAAACGGTTCATTAAAAATGCAGCACACTAAGAGTAAACGTGTACCAAACCCATTCAGGATAAGGTTTTGTTGTAATACCAGGGGAAGTGGATAACTTACCATTACTAAATGCCCTCCAGGGAAAATTCACTTAAACTTTTATATTGCCCATTCTGTATTATTACTGAAAACAAATTCACAGGCAACCATTCATGCATGTGACAATGAAACCGCGCAAAAGTAAAAAAAAAAAAAAAAAAAGGGAAAAAAAAGAGCATAACAGAGTAAGAACGATGTTCTTTTTTTAAAAAGAAGCATTCATTTTAGACTGGTTGTACAGGTTATTAGGTCCTCGTGTCAGTGCAAAATATGGTGAAACCAGCAGAAGCCAATGGCAGATGCAAATAATGCAAAATTTCAAAAAGATGGAGGCGGGGCTGGAACGTGTGTCTTACTGAAAGCTTTTACAACACACATAGTAAGTCTTTTAAGAGGAAACATGCACCCAAGGGAGGACATCTAATGGATAGATGAGTAACAAATGTAAATCTCACACATTAGTATTGTTATTGATACTATCATTTATATAAGGCCTCCCTTGTATTATTTGTCAAGGTTGCCAAAATGAAGAGAGTAGGTTTTACACTTAGGACATGCATGCAAATAACTTTACATTTATATTCTCAAGTACAAGCACATTTGGAAGGAGGGCTGCATAAACCTCTCTGCCCTCCTTAATTTAGAGTATTGAAGTTCAACAGACTGATTTCATCGTAACATTTAGTGTGACACGTTTCGATTTCAGTACCCAAACTACTGCATGAAGTACAGCAGTAAACGTAGTGCGTGTGATAGGAAGTATTGCAGCTAGAAATGAAATACGGCGGAGCACTTCACTGACAATGAATGCGTGAAAACAACTGGACTCGTTTGATTTACACGTCTCACATTGTTGCATGTTGGAAATTAAACGGATATACTCTAAACTCTTTAGCATTTAACATTCTCATGCATACTAGTTGTTCAATCACAAGAAGAAAGTTCATTTAAAAGTAGTCCAAACATGTTACTCTTGTGGAAATGAGAGTGGAAACAGATAACTCGTTCAGTCCGGAGCATGCTAGCATGCGCAGCCTCACTTCTGCATGTCGCACTGCAAGAGCAGTACGATGGATGGGTCGCTCTTGGCAGCTTCTTTGAACTCGTCTAGTGTGATCTGGTCGTCGTTGTTTTTATCCATCTTGCTAAAGATCCGATCCACTCTTTGCTCTGGTGTCAGACCGTCCTCGTTCATCTTCATCATTATCACGGTTCCCACCATTTTATAAATAGCCTTCACACAGAGGAGAGAAAAGACTTAGGTTTAATGACATGAGGAGGCTTTAAGATTCTGATTTACACATTGGAGCATCATTCTTATTTTTTGGTCCGTTTTTCCATTGGCACTTCCCATGAATATGATACATTTTACTCTGAAATAAAGTGTGTGATTTCTATAAACCGGCCTCTCCAAACATATTAGGCCTATTAATGCATTCAAGTCCTCCTGGGAAGCTAGTATTTACGAGTTGAGAAGCTGTGTTTATGACGTCAGGTGCGTTCAAGTCACTTTTGTCAGAGCAAGATGCCGGTGTACCTTCTCTTAATTAACTACACAAAAATACAGCAAGGTTCCCTTTCGAAGTGGTACTTCGACACTGGAATGTCATAAACGTGACCGGTGTCTGAAGCATGTGTGAACAACAAACCAATTTTACTAGCAAACGACAGCCCATGACGTGTACCCATAAGTATAAGAGTGTGCCTGCAGTACACATCATTAGCTTTTCTGTGTTTGTATGCGTGTGTAAGATAAACACACTGTTGGACTGCATCCAACTCCTGAGGAAGCTGGATGTGCTCATTATGCTGCATTCGTGGTAAAAAGCTCTGTTCATGTTTGATTCTCTCCTAGGGGATGGGAATCTAGTAGGGGTGTGACGAGACGGTATCTCACTCGAGATTGAGTTCACGAGACGAGACAAGATTTTTACACACTATTTTTAAGAAATCCTCAATGGCGAAATACATGACTAGAAAAAATATTCTGCAGGTGTCTTTAAAATGTTTTAACTAATCATCTTGTAATGAATGTTATTTCAGTTCTACTTTCTGAGTATGAATTATCATATGCAGTAAAAGACAACAATACTCAAGTACTGTAAAAGGTTTTGCCACTAACTCAACTGACTGGCTTCTCTTCTGTATGATTTCGGTCTCTTCAGACCTTACTGTACATGATTTATGAGCTTCTACAACTTTTGACCTCCTAACTGAAATCCTTTCCACAAACTTATCATAGAAATAAAAACAGTATAAATAAAAATGGTAACACTTTACAATAAGGTCTCATTTATTAACATTAATGTATTAACCAACATCAACTAACAATGAGCAACATATTTGCTACAGTATTTATTAATCTTTGTTTATGTTAGTTAATAAAAAGTCATTGTTAATATGTTAACTAATGTTAATAAATGAAACCTGACTGTTTGTGCTTAATAAGATTAAGAGAAAACGGTTATTCATTTTTTATGGTAACACTTTACATTAAGTGCAACCATAATCGCACTCTCTCAATATTCAAAGTGCAAATAAGACCTATTTTTTCTTTGATACAGAGCTAAGAGATGGTTACAACTACACTGCCCATTCTAAAATAGCTTTCATATTGAGAGATATTTCCATTCATCAGGGAGCCGCTTTCAAAATGCAGGGTATTGAAATCGCGTTTGAATGCGCTCACGTTTACTTTCACTTTCAGAGATTGCGCGTACTCTGTAGATATGGAGCGGCAGAAAAAGCGTTATCCAACGGGATTAAATGTTTTTTATTTAAATACAAAGCAAAACAACATAATGTAAACGAAGTGGTGGCATATTCTTTCCTAATCATCCTAACACTCTGTCATGGCAACATCACAAGACTTCGCCTTGATGAGAAATCTCGTCACATATTAGTCTTGCGAGATCTCGTGACACAAGATCTCGACACACCCCTAGAATCTAGCACATGAGTGCTTTTGGCTCTCGGGGGAGTTGGATGCACTCATAGTGATGCATTTGTGCCAAGAGGCTCTGTTTCCGCTTGATTCTTGATAGAGTGATAAGAATCTAGTGGGGTCTTCATGGGGACACAGGTAGGCAGAGTAGAAATCAAAATTATCCTATGAGTCTGCCTCCTATGCTTAACAACTTGTGGCTCAAGGCGAAGCATATGCAGAGGCAAGACAGGCCTCAGCATATTTCGCTCAGCAGTGCAGCTGGAAGGTTGTGTACCCCTCCAGCTAACGCTAAAGTTGGGATATGCCTTCATGGACCTAAGCCATAGAGTATGGACTAACCTTAAAAGCTTGAGTTGCAAAAAAGTTCTGGTCTAGAGAACTGCTGGAGCCTAGGTCCAGAGTCAGGTTGATAGAGTGTAGAGGACCACGCTATGCAGACTCTACATTATCATTCATTGCCCCCTCTTGAGGGAGAAGATGAAAGCAACCGTTGCCCGATCGGAACAGGAATGAAGCAGGTTTTGGATAAGAGACCACTGTTGCTTGTTTTATATTTTGTGCTGAGCAGTGCTTGATTGTTTAAGTATGCCAGCGCATTTTTCTGCAAAGCTGCTTCAGATTAGGTTGTGGGATGAGCACATGTCTGTGGACATCCTGTCCCCCTCCAGGTTTGAGCTATATTCTCCCTTATGTTAGGGTCTAAAGTAAATTTGTACCCATCCTCTATGGATGGGTGCCTGGTAGATATCCCCTTAGGGTTGATGCACGGTGAATGGAGTAGGGTGAGTATTGATTCCCTCTACTTTGTTTACCTTCCTACACAACTACTGATTTGACAATGCTAACAAGTAGAGGAAGTTTGCCTGTGGGCATCTCTCCTTGTCATCTGTCACATCCTATGGTCTGGTGCTAAAAGAAAAAGATGAAGCGCTAGCTATGGCAGGACTTAGGTAGAGTGCCTTTTACTCAGGCAAGGTTGAGCTGCCCTTCCCCAGTTACATTTGGGTCTTGAAGTAGGACCTAAGCAGCTTCTTGGGCTTTTTAGAGCCCGGAGATGAGTTACTGGACAACTGCAAAATCACATTCTTCTCTTGTTTGCCTTCCTTCAAAAGTAAGAGTATTGATGTAGGCTACCCCTAGGAGGAGCGGCAACATCAAGGTTGTAGCCTGAAGGGCTAATTACTAAACCCTTAGGGTTGAGAAAGTTGAATTCCACGTTTAGTTTACCTCCCTCCCCAACTGTTGTTGGGTCTTAAAGTCGGGTTTTTTGGTTTCCCTTTATTTGGGTTCTGCATGAAGTCTCTCTAGTATGATCCATGTTCAAAGAACCTGACAAGTAGAGGTAGTTTGCCTGGTAAAGAGCATTACTTCTGGTTATTTTGCTTTCTAATGAATGCAACCCAAATTTTCATCCAAAATGATGCAAATACAAGAGTGGCAAAATATAGTTGCCAAAGATTCTTGTCATAAAACTCAACCCCTAGAGAAACCACAGGGAAGCTCTAGCCCTGCGTGAGCCCTCTACCTAAGTATAGCTTCCCTGTGGTTTCTCTAGGGGGTGAGTTTATTTTCTTGCTGCTGTCGCCTTTGGCTTGCTTAGTTGGGGACACTTGACATTTGACAGTGTTTTGATCTGCCAGCATTGACACCATTTTCTTTAAGAGCTGCTGTGCAGCCAAAATTATATACCAATTATCACTGTAAAGCTGCTTTGACCCAATCTGCATTGTAAAAAGCGCTATATAAATAATTTATTGTGATTTGACAAGAATCTTTGACAATTATATTTTGCCACTCTCATATTTGCATTGTTTTTGAACATTTGGGTTACATTCCCCCTGGAATTAGGGTTAATATCCAAAGTTGTAGTTGAAAATATTCTCCCTTTGGTGGATACTCTCTAAGGGTTACGACTGTAACCATGGTTCCCTGAGAAGGGGAATGAGACACTGCGTCTCATTGCCATCCCTTGGGCCTGTCTTGCATCTCCTTCAGAGAAACGAGTTGATGACGTGTATTACAGGTGCCCTCTTATACTCATAGGTGCTCTGCTAGTGATGTAATGAACTCATAAATACGATCATTCTGACATGACTTGAATGCACCAAAGTCCAGTCCAACTGGGTCACTCAAACATACAGATTCCAACAAGGTTATTATAAGGTTAACTAAAACTTAAAAAAAAACAAAAAAAACTGTAGACATATTTTTAAAAAACTAAAACAAATGACAAAACAAACAACAAAATAACTAAAACTTTAACTAAAATTAAAATAAAAACAGAAAATATAAAAAAATAAAAAATATTGATAAAAATATTTGTAGTGTCTCAGGGAAAAAATACCACTGGATTGAAATTCTGTTTGATGTTGATCTTATGATATGATATATAGGGATGTCCAGATCTGATCGCGTGATCGGAAATTGGGCCTGATCACATGGTTTCAGACTCGATTGGAATCGGACGTTACCTCCCGATCAGGACTCGGAGATATATGTATTAGGGGTGCAACGGTTCTCAGTAAAAAATCTAACCGTACGGTTAGGTACGCACTTGCACCGCGGGATGGGGGACGAATAAAGGGTGAATCTGCAACCTTGTTGCTCATTCTAAAATTATTTTATTTATTTATTTTTTTTATTTATTATTCCATTTTTATTGCTCAAATATCAAAATTACATCTCTGTTTGGACTTGTCCTAAAAATAAATATAAAATAAATGGATAATTAATCAGCTTCACTGGCATTTTTTGTTTGCTTGTTTGTGGCGAGAACTGTCAGATATGATAAAAAAAAATAGTTTTCTTTAATTTATTGGAAGCACTAATTAAGGATAAATCTGCAAACTTGTTACTCATTCTGATATGTTTTATTTGTGTTTATCATATTTATAGCTCAACTATCAAAATCACAGGGTCTCTGTTTGGACAAAGGTTGCAAACCTCAAATTTATTAGAAAATGAGTCAGCTTCACTTTTAAAACATTACAGGAATTTTATGTTGTTATGAGATCTATAAGATATGATCATACAAAGTTTTCTTCAATTTATTGGAAATAAGGCACTAATTAAGAATGAATCTGCAGCCTTGTACAAATATTGCAAAAATACAGGGCCTCTATTCAGCCATGTCCTAAATTTTGGATGCAAAACTTAAACATCTCCTATAAAATAAATCGAAAACAAATCAGATCATATAATATTTTGTGGTGTTTTTTAATTGACATTTATTTAAAAAAAAAAACAGTTGTTATTTCATTCATGGGCAATCATTTCATGCAAATAAACCAATTTCTGGTACCTCTATAATCTCCAGCATCTCCACTCGAGTGATCTTGCCGTCTCCATCCAGGTCATACATGTTGAAGGCCCAGTTAAGCTTCTGCTCAAAGCTTCCCCGTGACGTGATGGACAGGGCGCAGATGAACTCTCTGAAGTCGATAGTGCCGTCACTATTCTTATCAAAGGTCCTGAATGCATGCTGCGCAAACTTTGATGCATCACCATAAGGAAAGAACTGCAGGGGAAAAAAATAAGACTTCAGTCCGTTGATTGGTTTGGCAATGTTTCGCTTTAACTAATAATTATGGTCAATCTTTCATTAGGTTTTGAAGTTTAAAGCCCAACCTAGTGAATCTGGACAGACTGGGGTATCTTAAAAATTGCTGTGATTTGTTAAAAAAAAAAATAGTTCACCCCAAAATGAATGCTTTTTGCTGAACATAATAACAGAATCTCAATATTTCATAGTGAACTCTGCTGTCAAGCTCCAAAAAGCACAAAATTTAGCACTATATTTCAAGTCTTCTGGAGTCATATAATAGCTTTGTTTGTGTAAGAGTCAAATTTGATAACTATTAGTGAATACTGACTTACATTCCAGTCACAAATCTCTCATGTGGCTTTAGATGGCCTGGAATACTGTATATCACGTCACTGAACTACTTTTAAGGTGCTTTTCTGTCTTTTTGGAGCTCGGTAGACGTGGTCACTATGACTTGTCATTGTATGAAACGTTCTCCTTAACGTCTGTCTACATACAGCTTTGGATTGACATGAACGTGAATAAATAATGACAGCGTTTTCATTTTTGAGTGAGCTGTTCTTTTAAGAGGGATTTGTGAATGATTATTGATTTTCATGCCTGAATTTTCTATAGCAGCCTGAGCAGGTTCTGTTCTTTGCTTCAGGTCCATTCCACAGCAATTCATTAAAAAATAAGTGGCCACCGCGCAACGGGTAGAAGTACATCGAACAGTGTGGGTCCTTACATCTCACAATGTCACAGTCATTCTATGAATAAAATTTCACAGACTGCCGCTTTGATGGTAGTTTGTGCTTCGCTCCAGTAAAATGTGTAACTCTACTGTTTTAAGTTAAACATACAATGACAGTCACTTTTTGTAAGCTTTCTCCTTTTTCCTGACCTTTTTTTTTTTAATCCAACTATATATATACTATATATATAAATTATTTTATTTTATATTTACCATTGCCATTGTTTTGTGTTGTTGAACAGAAATTCATTTAAAACAACATGAGGGTGAGTAAATAATGAAACAATTTTAATTTTTGAGTAAATTATCCTTTTTAAAGGTGACCTATAAAGCCCCTTTTACAAGGTTTGATAAGTCTCTGGTGTCTCCAGAATGAGTCTGTGAAGTTTCATCTCAAAATACCCCACAGATCATTTATTATAGCTTGTCAAATTAGCCCTATTTGGGTGTGAGTAAAAGCACGCCATTTTAGTGTGTCCCTTTAAATGCAGCCGTTTTCCAGAAGAGGACGGAGCTTTAACAGCTCATGCTTTAGTTGCTCAAAAACAACAAAGCTGGAGAATCTCACGCAGCCAAAATGAGGATTGTCAGTAATGGTGTTCAGCCTTACATTGTTTAAACCGGAGTCGGACACTGATGGAGAGACTCAGGAAGAAGTTACAACTTTTAGGATGCATCTGGACGTTTCTGAATGGTTAGTGGATAAATTTATGTAGTTGCTGTGGAGTTGATTCAACTCATCGACTAGCATATGCCGTCATGTTCATCTTTTGTGCAAATCCAGCATTGAATTGACTTGAATTGAATTGATTGAATTGACAGGGTTTATGTAAATTTTAGGGTCAGTGATGTCACCAACTCGGTAAAAAGCTTGTTGTAGTCCCTACCAGCCATGTGTTGTAGTCCTTAAAAAGTGATTTCTGTAAAAGAAAATATCTCCCTTTGCACTGAACTTTGAGCGTCGTAACTTTGCTGATGTTGTTTATGCTCAAATAGCAACATTACACACTAACTAAAGTTTAAAAAAGTGAAATCATAATCAGTCACCCTTTTAAGTCCCATGTATGAGAACTAATCATGATGATTGACTTGGAAAATGCTAGACTAAAAGCCAAATAGTCTCTCACCTTAACATAGAGCTGCTGAAACTCCTCCAGATTTAGTCGACCACTGGGACAGTCTTTCAGGAAGCCCTTGTACCATTGCTTGAGCTCATGTTCATTAAACTCGGTGTTCTTCACAAGGTCCTCCATCACCTCAGGGGTCAGTTTGCTGTTCTGTTTTCCCATGATTACTGCATGAGAAATAAATAATATGGTGATAGAAAGTTTTCCAAAGTTCTATATTGGTGTTTTAATAAGAGATACAGGCATAGATTGTAATACAATTACAGCATCTGACAGCTGCTCTGCTCCTCAATAGTGAATCTGAGTCTGAATTGTAATCTATCTATATAGACACTGATCATAAAATGGAGCAACAACATAAACTGTAACAAAAGAATCCTTTTTGTTTTGCGGTCAGACTTACATGTTGAAGGTCAGAGCCAATAATCGGTATCAGCATTTGACCATCAAAAACCTGTATTGGTAAATCTATTGCTGTCTATAGATGTTGATATTAAAGGGTTAGTTGACCCAAAAATAAAATCATTTATTACTCACCCTCATGCCATTCCACACCCGTAAGACCTTCGTTAATCTTTGGAGCACAAATGAAGATATTTTAGTTGAAATCCGATGGCTCTGTGAGGCCTGCATAGGGAGCAATGACATTTCCTCTCTCAAGATCCATTAATGTACTAAAAACATATTTAAATCAGTTCATGTGAGTATAGTGGTTCAATATTAATATTATAAAGCGACAAGAATATTTTTGTAGCACCAAAAAAAACAAAATAACGACTTATTTAGTGATGGCCGATTTCAAAACACTGCTTCAGGAAGCATCAGAGCATAAATGAATCAGTGTATCGAATCTGCTGTTCCGAGCGCCAAAGTCACATGATTTCAGCCCTTGGCAGTTTGACACATGATCTGAATCATGATTCGATACACTGATTAATTTGTGCTCCGATACTTCCTGAAGCAGTGTTTTGAAATCGGCCATAACTAAATAAGTCATTATTTTGTTTTGTTTTTTTTGGCGCACCAAAAATATTCTCGTCGCTTTATAATATTAATATTGAACCACTGTACTCACATGAACTGATTTAAATATGTTTTTAGTACATTAATGGATCTTGGATCTTGAGAGAGGAAGTGTCATTGCTCCCTATGGAGGCCTCACGGAGCCATCGGATTTAATCAAAAATATCTTAATTTGCGTTCCGAAGATTAACGTAGGTCTTACGGGTGTGGAACGGCATGAGGGTGAGCAATAAATGA
Organism: Chanodichthys erythropterus; assembly: GCF_024489055.1. Classification (NCBI taxonomy): domain Eukaryota; kingdom Metazoa; phylum Chordata; class Actinopteri; order Cypriniformes; family Xenocyprididae; genus Chanodichthys; species Chanodichthys erythropterus. Next base: position 6,869,028 of record NC_090238.1, on the reverse strand, counting down.
CAGAATTTTCATTTTTGGGTGAACAAACCCTTTAATTCATTACATTTATATAGCTCTTTTCTGGGTAAGCACTTTGCATATGGAAGGGGGAATTTCCTCAACCACCACCAATGTGCAGCATCCACCTGGATGATCCGACGGCAGCCATATTGTGCCAGAACGCCCACCACACACCAGCTCATTGGTGGAGAGGAGACAGAGTGATGAAGCCAATTGGTGTTATGGGGATGATTAGGAGGCCATGATGGACAGAGGCCAATGGGCAATTTTGGCCAAAGATGTCAAGGTTACACCCCTAATCTTTTCTAAGGACATCCTGGGATTTTTGAATGACCACAAAGAGTCAGGACCTCGGGTTTAACGTCTTATCCGAAGGACGGTGCTTTTTGACAGTATAGTGTTCCCATCACTATACTGGGGTGTTAGGACCCACACAGACCACAGGGTGAGCACCCCCTGCTGGCCTCACTAACACCAAAAAATCATATTCATATATCCATAATACTTTCTAAATTTATTTATACATTCTAAATGTAATGTATGTACACTGTAGAAAATGATTTTTTGGAAGAAAAGTCTTTCTATTCCACATTTCATTTGATTAAACATGAAATAGAAAGATTCAATTTTTTTTAAAAAAAGTTAGCACTTATTTTATGCAATTTTTATTAAAAAATAATTTATATTATTAGAAAATGTGTGCATCGACAAGGCTGTCCAAAGGTTTTGGAAATGACCACTTGAATCTCGACAATGTGTAGATTTTGAAAACTTTTATTAGCCAAGGCCAGGACCCAAATACAACAAAAAATACTAAAAAATAAAATAAATTATATATATATATATATATATATATATTCCAAAAACAAAATTAATTCAGACACCTTGAACAATTCATTCGTTATAACAGTTTATTCTTTATAGTTTAAAAAAAAATGGTAATAAAATATGACAAGATCTTAGATCTCAAGAGTTAAACTGTGTCAGAAAAAAAAGAATCTTAATTATGTCAGATAACACTTAAGCAAAACATGATCAGGTCAAAGTGTCTGAATAATTTTTGGTTCCAAATTTTTATCAGTTTTACTGGTAGTCCACTGTATGAAGAATTCTTGGGTACAATATGTCACAGTCTACTTTATTTTGCTATCCTCACTTATTAACTATTGTGTCCTGCACACACTAGTAAAAATATATCAAAAAAATGTCTGAATAATTTTTGGTTTGACATTTTATTTATATATATATATATATACACACACAGTCAAACCAAAAATTATTCAGACATTTTTAATATATTTTACTTGGTAAATATATATATATATATAATTACTGGTTTTCTTGCAACCAGCTGCAGGTCGAAAATTGGTTACTTTGAAATATGAAATTGAAATGATTGCAACAGCCTATAACTGGGCCAAATGACAATAAACGCAAACATTTTCTGTTTATTTATTTATTCACTTTATGATCACATCTGCATTAAATTGGCCTGCTCTAGAAATGGTTATTACCATTATAAAATGTTACAGATATTGGTCGACCATTCCTCAATATAGCCCTACATGAAGGAAAGGAACAACATGATGTCATCCATAGTAGGCCTAAATGTTAATGATTTAAATTATGAATGCAACTTGCAACTAGCTCCACAAAATAATGGTGCGCAATGTACAAGTTATAAAAATATGAACACGATGATGTCAGGTGTGATGAGAATCAGCCTGTCTGTGTTGTGTTTCTCTAAATAGATCAAAGTCACAAGAGTTTATGTGTAAATGGGCATCAGGTAAAATAGGCTACAAACGGGGAGGGGTTGGAGAGGAGCTTTTTTATTTCCATGTGGATCGTCCGTCTGTGTTTGCAGCCTCTCCTGCATCAAATGTGCCGAGCGACTGAGCATGAAAAACTGCGCAGCCTTGAACACATTTTCTAAGAATGCAGTTTTAATTAAAGAGAGTCAGGAATTATTACCCACGACTCAATCGTCATTCTTATGTAATAGTACTGGGTTTTTTTCAAGCACCAATGGCTGAACGAATGACCTTGAGAAGGGAAACCACTGGGAAGCAATGCAGAATAATGATCCACGATGTTAAACGGAGGAATTAAAGGTCTTCATGATGAAGATCTGTTGAAGAGCACAGTGTCACAATCTGTGCGTTTGGTTTAGAAGCCATTTATATACATCCCGTCCGCCCGAGCCTTTTGATGTGACAGAATATGAGTAGAACATGATTTGTATATACATATAACCAACCACTAACACATAGCATCCCATTTGGAACCATTTAGATTCGTTTTAATGTAACACCAGTGTGAATTTGAACAGAGCCCGCATAGAAAAGACGCAGTCCCTTTTGCACTGCGCTCAAATCGCATCAAAATTCTCTCAAGTGAGGCTGAGAAACATCAGTGCTTCTCTAAAATTCATTACACAACACCAGAGGTTTGTGTCTGAACAAATGGGGAGTAACAAGTAACCACTAAGCTTTTGTTGCAATTGTGATAGTGGCAGTCAGGGCTCCAAATGCATCAAATCCACAGTTTGAATTAAAGCCTAATAATACACCCTTAACCTGCGCAGAGTGTTCTAATCGGGCCACGTAATGCATGCGAGAAAACCTTTTCATTCAGTCACACATGCAGTCATTCATTCATCCATTCACTCATTCACCCCTGGCGCCTGTTAGATCGTTTCGAAGCATTAAATGGCAAAAGCAGAAAATAAACCAAACACGACTGCGACGCACATAAATATCTCACAGCTGCATATACACGCATGTATCGCCTCTTACCTTCAAGTAACGCGTTAGAGGCTAATGGAAATGTGCTGGTGCTCGCAACCCGTCAGGTTTTTGCGTGTGTCGAACCCAAATTCCTCAGATTCGTCGCGTTTACTGGACGCCAAATAATGTGTAAAGGTGATTCCAGCTGACACGAGCCCGCTTCCGTCTGTGTGTGTGCGTTATGCGACGCAAGACATGCGGCATGCAGCGAGCATCACCACCACTCTACTGCTGCTCCTCGCGTGCGTTTGCGCAAATTGTATGCTTGCAACCCTGCTCTTAGGGGGCTCGTGTCAGTAAACACTCTATTAACCATTGTATGCATGCGCATCTATTGCTCTAGTGTCTTTATTAGCTATTGCAAAAGCCTCCATGATCTGTATATTCTTTTTGTTTGGGCTCCCTGAGACCCCAGTGCAGTGTCTGGAGGAATAATAATAGTTATTTTAAAACCAACCTTATCATTTACTTCCATATTCTTTAAATATGCTCATCTGACCTAGTTAAAATCCAGAAGAGATATAGTAGATTCTTTTTACATAGGCGTGCACTTACAGAAATGTGACTTATCCAATAGCATTGTTTCAATCTGTAGAAAATTCAGTGAAAAAAAAGTCAAAGGAAACAGCTGGCAGGTGCCTAAGGTCCAATCAGAGAATCTCAGCATGTGTAAATGCTTTTTTGTGTGTGTGTTTTACAGCTGGAGTATCAAACATATACAGTATGTAATATTTTACAGGGTGTTTGAAACATAAATCTATAAGAAAGAGTGTTTTTATGTAGGCTAATAAAGAACATAACTGTAAACCTAAAATGTCATGTGTGGTTTGAAAAAACATCAGGTCAGATAATAACTTGCAAAAATGGGCTGTTACCTTTTTAATGCCGCGTTCCAGGCAACCCCTAACCTGTGTTTTTCCAACCTCTACCCGTGAAAGTGCACTGGAACAGCAGTCAAACCCGTGACTACCCACCCGTGAACTCGTACTAGATCGATGTACTCCCGGTTATGGGTTCTGACGTCACATAGCCCGCGAAACAACAATGGCAGCCCCGGTGTTTATGCAAGCGCACGGTAAAATAAAAGGTATAACAGCTTCTCTTGTCTTATGCGCCGTTTTCCTCCATTGTTTTCCACAAATAAGCAAGGAGTAAGCATCTTTGGCGATATGAATATTTGTTAATGAGCATAAGCCCCGTGCCGTCCTCCATGTTGGTTTGTTTACACTTTTACGCAGTTTCGCGTGACTTTCCTGGAACGCTACAAAGTCGCGAGTCGTGATTTGAAGTCGTGACGTACGGGCTCAAAAACCTGCATTATGCTGCGTTCCAGGCAGGTTTTTGAGCCCGTAAGTCACGATTTCAAATCACGACTCACGACTTTGTAGCGTTCCAGGAAAGTCACGCCAAACTGCGTAAAAGTGTAAACAAACCAACATGGCGGACCGTACGGGGCTTATGCTCATTAATTATTTCTAACGCCAAAGCTGCTTACTCCTTGCTTATTTGAAGGAAACAGGAGGAAAACGGCGCATAAGGCAGGAGAAGCTGTTATACCTTTTATTTTACCGCATTTATGCATAAACACCGCATCCGTAGGGGCTGCCATTGTTGTTTTGCGGGCTATGTGACGTCAGAACCCGTAACCGGGAGTACATCGATCTAGTACGAGTTCACGAGTGGGAAGTCACGGCTTTGACTGCAGTTCCAGTGCACTTTCACGGGTAGAAGGTTGGAAAAACACAGGTTACGGGTTGCCTGGAACGCGGCATTAGTCTTGGCCAATTGAAATTTTAATTGGCCTCAACATTTCAAGTACATTTCTTTGGAAGTGATACCTCTGTTTTCACAAAGTCAAATTTATTAGTGCAGCGCTTTTCACTACACATTGTTTCAAAGCAGCTTTACTGAAAAACGTGCAAAGCTCATGATGTTAAAGTTTTATATTGTTTATATCAGGGGTGTCCAAACATTGTTCTGGATAGCCAGTGTCCTGCAGACTTTAGCTCCAACTTGCCTCAACACACAAGTTTCTAAGTCACTGTGATTTTGCCAAGTTAGGCGTTCCTAGATCAACATATATTTTGTTGATCCTGGAACAAAATTCCATAGTCCTAACCAGGGATGGACTGGGACTAAAAAACGGCCCTGGACTTTGACTAAGCCCGGCCCAAAGCAATCGGCACGCGGAAACTCGACAACAACAACAATAACGCCTGGCATGAGTGTCACAAGACTGTAATTGTGGCTCATGATACTATACCATCCAAATTATAGCAACAGCACTGATGTTGACTAATATTGGGGGAAAAAACAGGTGATGACTGCGTGCGTGGCGGGTGGTGGGCCGGCCCGCCGGCTGTCCTGGAGTACCGGGTATTCTCCAGATCACACAGATGGCCAGTCCGCCCCTGGTCCTAACCCTATCCCTACCCCCAAACCTAACCACATCCATAAGTTATTCCTAAAATCAGAGGGAAATTATAGGTGAATGCCACAGATGTTGAAGCAAACTGGTTGTAATCCTAAACTTGACATAAAACTACATTGTAAATATGATTGGTTGATTAGAATGTTGTTCCAGGATCAACAACGATGTTGATCCAGGAACATGTTGTACTTGGTGAGATAATGTTCACAAAGTTGGTTGTATGCCTAGTAAGAACTTGATTAGCTGGTTCAGGTTTGTTTAATTGGTGTTGGAGCTAAACTCTGCAGGATAGTGGCCCTCCATAAGCAGGATTGGACAGGCACCCCTGTTTTATATCTTCATTATAGTTGCATTTAGAAGATTAGAGCTGGGTGATAATAGTTACATTTTAGGATGATATAAACAATCAAGCATTTGAGATTTGCTTTATAGTACTATGTATTACTATATATGTATACTGTATGTATGCAGGTAAAGTAGGATGTACACTACCCTCCAAAACACCCTAGAAAAGTGGGGTTTTGGACAATATTGGCATGAATCCTTTTTAATTTGTGATAATTTTGCACTGATAAGGGACAACACAAACTACGAAAACATATTTTATTACATAAACAGTTTATACATAGAAAAACACTTAAATTATTGAATTAATAAAAAAGTATCCACCATTAGCAGCTATCTGACCTAAACTGGGTTCTGATTGGTTCATTGTATTCTAAACTTAATTGGCAAACAATTGTTGAAGCTATTAAGGTGTGCTGACCCAAAAATCTTTTACAAACCTGGGCCAAGTTTAAACCAGTAACCAGGCATCACAGCTGGCAAAGGGGCATGTCTGACTTTGACATGTATATATTGCCATTATTATGTAATCAAAATGAAAATTATTATTGCTGGTCTTCAATTATAATGTCAAGTTACTTTAATGTATTTGCACCAAAAAATTATAAGGATTTATGCTGATATCGTCCAAAACCACACTTTGCCAAGGGTGTTTCCAAACTTTTGGAGGGCAGTGTATAATCCAACTTATTCTGTCATCATTTACTCACTTTCATGTAATTCCAAACCTGTTTGACATTAGTCTAAGGTGTTTTGTTTGTGGTTTCGCTTTCGGTAACTTACAGCGACAGAGATATGAGCTGTGTGTCATCTGAAGGTTTTAGATCCAGTCACTGTTTTCCACCGGAGCGGCTCCTGTCAGTTTTGTGTTTCTTTTCCAAATTCAAATGCCGTGTCATGCGCGAGATCTCGCAAAGGACGTGACACACTTGTGCAATGGTTAAAGACTCCGGCTGGCGCGTGTTTACATGCTGCTGTTGGTTAATACATTTTGAATGGATGAACTCGCCGTTCAATTAGTCTCTTGTCCTATTAAATGTGATCATACCTTCGTGTCCATTTTAGGTGCTTTCGACGGTGTACAGGGAGCACTCTGATTGGTCTGCTGCTACACAGCCCCTGCAGACTGCGATGCACTGTGTGTTGTGACACATTCCTCCCATAACCATTATTAAAATTTTGTGTGACTTGTGCCACAGTAGACCTTCTGTTGGTCTGACCAGACAGGATAGCCTTCATTGTCCTTGTGCATCGATGAGTCTTGGACACCCAAAACCCTGATGCCGATTTGTGGTTTGTCCCTCCTCAGACCACTGTTAGTAAATTTTCACCACTGCTGACCGAGAGCAACACATACGTTTTACTCTATAACAGATACTTAATAATATGTGAAGTTCCTCAACGTAATTTAGGGAGGAGCGTGCCCATCTAATCTTCCAATCAACAGCCAGAGTATATAAGCAACTGCTTACCTCTCTTCAGTCTCAGCTGTTTCAGCATCCCTCCACCTCCCCAAACTCCACTTTCATCTCAGGAACCTTGCCCTTTGTAATCATATCCTATATTTATTCACTGGAGGGGTATATCGGAGCTCGAGTTGAAGCTGCTTCATCGAGCCCCTCCTCAGTGGACAGCAAGCCAAATTAGCTAACCTAATACCCTAAAGATTATATGGGCAAACGAACACGTTAAAGATAATTATAACAGTTTGGCCTAGTCGCTCAGATCTTTATTGACCATCTAAAATCTTCCCAGACCTTAATATGTGGCCTTGTTAGGAGATGATCAAAGATATTTGCTTGACCACTGACTGTTCATAATGTTTTGGCTCATCAGTGTAAGTTTTTAGATTTTAGACGGTCGTGATGGTTTTCGTGGGATATGCATTATTTGCCTGTGCGTGACGTCATATCTGTAAATAGAGAAAAGCTGCTCAGGTATGGTGTAGGAGTGGTATAGGTTAGTTGTCACAGTGAGTTAGAAAGATTGACATGGAGCAGCTAAATCTGGAACCTCCGGGGAATTACCTGTTAAAAAATGATGAACAGGGGAGTTTCTGCTTGCAAAAACAGAACATGACAGAGCTTGAAATAAAACGAGAATCTAGATTGGCTTTGGCTTTTCGGAGATGGAGTACAGAAAAATTTACATAGTGTACCTTTAAAATTTCCTGATTATTTACTCATCCCAATGTCATCCAAGATGTTTGTCTTTTTTTCTTTCTTTCTTTCTTCAAAAAGAAAACATTCCAAGATTTTTCACTATATATAGTGAACTTCACTGGGGTTCAACGGGTGGAAGGTCCAAAACTTTTTAACCATAAAAGCTTGTCTTGCACTGCTCTGCGATCCACCACACATGACGCAATCATGTTGGAATGGTCACGTGATGTAGGCACCGGTAACGATCCAGTGTCTACAAAACAAACATGCAATAACAGTCAAAAGAAAAGGTAAAACAACGATGTTGGACGATTTTGAAGTTGGAGGAGAAAATTAGATGAGTTTTTCTTCCTACTGCGGTACTTCTGCCCTTTTTAGAAAATGACAGATCGTTTCTGTTACGTACGCTGCGCTATGTAATTGTTTTTTTTCATGTCGCTGCATATATGTGCGTGTCTGTACTCCATTTCAGGTGTGACTTCTGATTGGACGATCCGTCTGTCAATCTGCTGGCGTAAGGGTCTGACGTCAGGGATCGCGCTACCAATCGTGGGTTACGGAGCGGCTTGTGAGCAGCTTAAAACTTCAATGGCGGCAGCTCGAAAACAGACTCTGGGTTGGGGAGATAGGACATTCTCTGTGAGGATGGTTTTCTCGTTCGAGAGACCAGTTTGAGAGACTGATCAGTGTTTGCGACTTTACTGCTGTTATTACCTTGCAGTTGGGTCAGTTTCTCTTGTGTTGGGAGTGCTTATGTTCGTTTGTGCTCGTGTGTTCGATACATGCTTTATCTAGGATGCCGATTGTTTATGACCGCTGTATTCGCGGAACCTTCATCTCATGTTCCGGTTCAAAGCTGACCCGTGAAACCTTCATCTCATATTCTGTTTTAAAGCTATGTAGCCTGGCTGGAGAGGTTGCGAGTCAGGTAAGCAGGTCGCGACCTACATTTACACACGCAGAAGAAATATGTATTAGACACACTAGCCTTAACGAGTGGTGCTATTTCTGTATGTTTTGTTTGGTTAGACAGCGTGGTTTAGTTATAGCGTTTTGAACGTTGAAGATGTTTCTTTCTGCATTTTCTTTTGTTAGTTAGTTTAGCCCTTTAACTTTAGTTAGTTTTGTTTTGTTATACTTAGTTCTTTGATTTAAGCTCCACTCTCTCACTCCTTCCTCTCCTCCAGATCTTTTGCTGTTTGTTTATTCTTGTTACGTTGTATATATTGTAAATATCTACTTTATTATTATTATTATTATTATTATATTACTTCACTTATATTTACTGAAATTGAACCTTAGCAACGAAATTGCTGGTTTGTCTGTCCCTTTTCTTTTTGCCATCCTGTTACTGCCATTATACACACATTGCCACTGTTTTGTTATGTCTGATAATATTCCTAGACAAACTACATCTAATTAACGAGGGACGTAACATATTTGGGGCTCGTCCGGGATCCCTTTCTCTTTTTGGGGAAGGGATCTCAAGTTTTTATATTGTTTTCAATATCTCGGAGGATAGTTGTATGTGTGTGTTTTTGTATGGTGCAGGAAATGGCAATGAAAAGGGCATTGTTTGGTGCATTGTGAAGTGGTATAGTGATAATTGGACACAATGAGTACTTTTGACTTGCAATCATTTGTTGCTAATCCAACTTTGCAAGTGTTTGAGCGATGTAGAAAAGATGAGTTGCTGCAGATAGCTGACCACTATCGCATTCCTGTGGTGAGGCAGTCTCTAAAGCGTATTATTAAGAATGAGATTTTGAAACGTTTGGTCGAATTAAAAGTGTTTCTATTTCCAGATGCGGAAAGTGAGCGAGCTGACACTTCGGCTGTGGAAAAGCGTACGCCTAGCGTGGGGAATTTGGAGGAGGCAACAGGTGAGAATGCTGAGGTGGAGGCGGAGGCCGAGCCCAAGGCTGTCTTACCGCCCTTCTACCCACTGTCTCCGTCTTCCGTAGAGTCTGGGGGTGACGCGCGACTTAAGGTTCGCATAGCCCGACTCCAGATGGAAGTGCAGGAGCGAGCTGAGACGCGCCAAGCTGAAATGAAGTTACGCTTAGAGATCCGTAAAATGGAAATTGAGGCAGAGACGCAGGTGAAATTGCGACAGCTCGAGTTAGAATCAGCGAAGGCTGTCTCTGACCGAACTGCGCGGCTTAATCCTGTTAGCCCTGTTGTTGGGCGTCAGTAAATTCGGCAAATTCTGTGAGTGATTCGACCACTACATTCGATATTAGTAAGCAAATCGCTTTGGTGCCTCACTTTAGAGAATCCGAAGTGGACACGTACTTTGCTGCTTTCGAGCGAGTAGCTGCTGCACTTCATTGGCCGAAAGAGGTTTGGTGTCTGTTACTACAGTGTCGACTCGTTGGAAAAGCACAGGAAGTTTGCTCTGTGCTATCTTTAGAGGAAAGCTTGCGATATGATGTCGTAAAAAAATGCTGTACTTCGTGCATATGAGTTGGTACCTGAAGCGTATCGGCAACGCTTTAGGAACCATAAGAAGGTAGCTCAGCAAACATTTGTGGAATTCGCCCGGGAGAAGGGAGTTCTTTTTGATAAATGGTTGTCTACTAACAATGTGCAAGATTTAAGTTCGTTGAGAGAACTAATGCTTTTAGAAGATTTTAAGAATTGTTTGTCGGAACGAGTAGTCACATACCTGAATGAACAAAAAGTTACGTCATTGTCACAAGCCGCGATTCTTGCGGATGAGTATGTGTTAACGCATAAGAGTGTGTTTGTTTCAGGTCGGCCAGAGAAAGCACTGAATTCGGCTTCAACTCAAAAATTCGAATACCCGTAGTAAAAGTAGTTCCCCACAGAATAAAGAAACACGAGAATGTTTCTATTGTCACAAGGTAGGGCATGTTATTTCTGATTGCCTGATGCTTAAACGTAAAAACCAGCAAGGACAGGTAAAACCTGTTAATTTTGTGAAGGCTGGGTCTGAAACTGTTCTAGAGAAGGATGAAATTGATGCAGGGTTTAAGCCATTCTTGATGAAGGGGTTAATCTCCGTAAATGGTAAACCTGAGGAGCAGAAAGAGGTACAGATTTTGAGGGATACGGGAGCAATTCAATCATTTGTAATATCTGATGTACTTCCGTTGTCGGAACAGACATCTTGTGGGTCAAGTGTACTAGTGCAAGGGATTGAAATGGGCGTAATTAGGGTACCATTGCATCAGATACACTTACAGAGTGACTTGGTTTCAGGTTTCGTTAGGGTGGGTATACGTTCTTCCTTTCCTGTCAAAGGTGTGGCATTCATTCTTGGAAATGATTTGGCAGGAGGTAAAGTGTCACCTGTGCCAGAAGTTATTGATAAACCTGACTGTTTTATCCATGCGGATGACATCGCTGATCATTTTCCAGATGTATTTGCTGCTAGCGTGGTTACTCGTGCGCAAAAACGCAGAATTGGAGATGACATTGTTCTGTCTGACACTTTTATGTCACCGGTGTTCACTGAAGAAAGTTCAGGGTCAGATCAGAAGGGCGCGGATGATGTTCAGCATGATAAATATTCCGCTGAGTCTGAATTGTTAGTTGAACCGTTTTCTCATGAACGGATTAAGATCGCACAGCGAGAAGACGTGTCACTGACTAAATGTTTTTCTGCTGCTGAAAGTACAGACTCTGATAAAACCAGTTTTGTAAAATACGTGATTGAAAATGGGCTACTGTTAAGGAAATGGCGTCCTAATTCAGATGGGGAGAATGAGTGGGAGGTTGTGTGCCAGATCGTTTTGCCTACTGCCTACCGCAAACAAGTGTTGAGTTTGGCACATGATCACGAGTTAGCAGGTCATTTAGGCGTGAAATAAACCTATAACCGCATCCTCCAACATTTCTTTTGGCCTGGCTTGAAGAGAGATGTATCTCAGCATTGCCGTACTTGTCATGAATGTCAGGTGATGGGTAAGCCGAATCAAAAGATTCCACCAGCTCCGTTAGTTCCGATTCCTGTCATTTGCGGACCGTTCGAACACATAATTTTGGATTGTGTTGGTCCGTTGCCGAAATCCAAGGCAGGAAATCAATTTTTGTTAACCATTATGTGTTCTGCGACACGTTTTCCAGAAGCTGTTCCATTGAGAAAAATAACTGCACCTGTTGTTATTAAAGCTTTGCTTAAATTCTTCTCCACCTTTGGGTTGCCAAAAGTCGTGCAGACAGATCAGGGGACGAATTTCCTTTCTAATGTTTTTAGACAAGTGTTGAAAACCTTGGGCATCACGCACCGACTTCGAGCGCCTACCATCCTGAAAGTCAGGGTGCGATCGAACGTTTCCATCAGACGTTAAAGTCGATGTTGAGAAAGTATTGTCTAAGCTCTGGGAAAGAATGGGATGAGGGAGTACCACTTGTACTATTTGCAGTTCGTGAGGCAACTCAAGAATCTCTGGGATTTAGTCCTGCAGACTTAGTTTTTGGTCACACAGTTCGAGGTCCGCTAAAAGTCGTGAAGGACAGGATGTTAAATGACAAAAAGCCAACCGAACAAAATGTGCTGGATTATGTCAGCCGATTTCGGGAACGATTGCATAATGCGTGTTCATTTGCACAAAAATCGTTGTCAATTGCTCAGGAGGGCATGAAGAAACGGTACGATAAGAAAGCTGTTGTGCGTGAGATTCAACCCGGTGACGAAGTTTTAGTACTGTTACCAGTACCTGGTTCAGTTTTGACCGCCCGTTTTTCTGGTCCGTACAGGGTATCTAAGAGATTGAGCGAGACTGATTTTGTGATACACACGCCTGATCGCAAACGAAAGTTTCGAACATGTCATATTAACATGTTGAAATCATATTGTTCTCGTAAGGTACCTGAGAAATTTTTGGAGGAACAAGAAAAGCCAGTCGCTGTTCCTACGGAGGTTTTAGCCGTTGCTGCTATTGCTGTGCCTGACTCCACTGCAGTGAATGATGAGGTTCTGCTGCCATCTCCTGGTGAGTGTTATACTGACGATGGTGTTACACTTCGTAATGATTTGTCAACGTGTGGTAGACTTTCAAATTCTGAAGTTTTAAAAAGCTTGCCAGAAAACCTTGATAATTTGCTTGGGTCACAGAAACAGGATATTATGAGACTAATTCGAGATTTTCCTATGCTGTTTGGTGATGTTCCGACTCGAACTAATGTGTTACAGCATGATATCCAAGTGACGTGCAGTTCTTCTATTAAACAACATGCTTATAGAGTGAACAATATCAAGCGTTCTGTGATGAAGTCTGAGGTGGATTACTTGTTAAAAAACAACTTGGCTGAACCTAGCTACAGTCCGTGGAGTTCACCTTGCCTTCTTGTACCGAAATCTGATGGCACATTTCGGTTTTGCACAGATTATCGAAAAGTAAATTCTGTGACTGTACCAGATAGCTATCCTCTTCCTAGGATGGAAGACTGTATAGATAACTTGGGTTCTGCTAAGTTCGTGACGAAATTAGATTTGCTGAAAGGGTATTGGCAAGTGCCATTGACCGCTCGAGCTGCGGAAATTTCAGCTTTCGTTACTCCGGATAACTTCCTACAGTACCGGGTTATGGCGTTCGGGCTGCGAAATGCTCCCGCCACATTTCAGCGCCTCGTAAACATTGTACTGTCAGGAATTCAGAACTGTAATGCATATTTAGATGATTTAGTTATCTATTCGTCTGATTGGTCTGCGCATTTGACTGTTCTTCGGACAGTTTTTAAAAGGTTAGCTGACGCTTCCTTGACAATTAACTTGGCCAAGTGTGAATTTGGTAAAGCAACGATTACTTACTTGGGCAAAGAAGTAGGTCAAGGTCAAGTCCGTCCTGTTAGTGCCAAAGTATCTGCTATTGCTGACTTTCCCGTTCCAACGACAAGACGAGAGTTACGTCGGTTTTTAGAATGGCTGGTTACTACAGAAGTTTCTGCCGAAATTTCTCAACTGTAGTACATCCTTTGACCAGTTTGCTAAGCCCATCAAATGCTTTTATTTGGAGTGATGCGTGTCAGCATGCTTTTGACAGTGCAAAGTTGTTGCTGACTAGTGCACCTGTTCTCGCTGCCCCAGATTTTACACGTACTTTTAAATTGGAAGTGGATGCTAGTGCTGTAGGCATGGGAGCTGTTCTTCTCCAAGAAGATGACGTTGGTTTTGAGCATCCAATTTGTTACTTCTCTCGAAAATTCAACCGACATCAGCGAAATTATTCTACCATTGAGAAGGAAGCTTTAGGTTTGATCCTGGCCTTACAGTTTTTTGAGGTTTACGTTGGTTCATCTGTTCTGCCTGTTATTGTGTACACGGATCACAATCCCTTGGTGTTTTTGTGTAGAATGTACAATCACAATCAACGTCTTATGCGTTGGTCGTTGATTGTGCAGAATTATAACTTGATCATAAAGCATAAAAGGGTTCAGAAAATATCATTGCTGATACTTTATCTAGAGTATGAAGCTGCTTTATGTTAAGTTTTTAAGGGGGAGAGTGTTACGTACGCTGCGCTATGTAATTGTTTTTTTTCATGTCGCTGCATATATGTGCGTGTCTGTACTCCATTTCAGGTGTGACTTCTGATTGGACGATCCGTCTGTCAATCTGCTGGCGTAAGGGTCTGACGTCAGGGATCGCGCTACCAATCGTGGGTTACGGAGCGGCTTGTGAGCAGCTTAAAACTTCAATGGCGGCAGCTCGAAAACAGACTCTGGGTTGGGGAGATAGGACATTCTCTGTGAGGATGGTTTTCTCGTTCGAGAGACCAGTTTGAGAGACTGATCAGTGTTTGCGACTTTACTGCTGTTATTACCTTGCAGTTGGGTCAGTTTCTCTTGTGTTGGGAGTGCTTATGTTCGTTTGTGCTCGTGTGTTCGATACATGCTTTATCTAGGATGCCGATTGTTTATGACCGCTGTATTCGCGGAACCTTCATCTCATGTTCCGGTTCAAAGCTGACCCGTGAAACCTTCATCTCATATTCTGTTTTAAAGCTATGTAGCCTGGCTGGAGAGGTTGCGAGTCAGGTAAGCAGGTCGCGACCTACATTTACACACGCAGAAGAAATATGTATTAGACACACTAGCCTTAACGAGTGGTGCTATTTCTGTATGTTTTGTTTGGTTAGACAGCGTGGTTTAGTTATAGCGTTTTGAACGTTGAAGATGTTTCTTTCTGCATTTTCTTTTGTTAGTTAGTTTAGCCCTTTAACTTTAGTTAGTTTTGTTTTGTTATACTTAGTTCTTTGATTTAAGCTCCACTCTCTCACTCCTTCCTCTCCTCCAGATCTTTTGCTGTTTGTTTATTCTTGTTACGTTGTATATATTGTAAATATCTACTTTATTATTATTATTATTATTATTATATTACTTCACTTATATTTACTGAAATTGAACCTTAGCAACGAAATTGCTGGTTTGTCTGTCCCTTTTCTTTTTGCCATCCTGTTACTGCCATTATACACACATTGCCACTGTTTTGTTATGTCTGATAATATTCCTAGACAAACTACATCTAATTAACGAGGGACGTAACAGTTTCACTAGACAAGACCTTTATTCCTCATCTGGGACAAACCCTTTGAAGCTGCACTGAAACTGCAATTTGGTTCTTCCACCCCCATATGGAGAAAAATCCTGGAATGTTTTCCTTAATTTCTTTTTGACTGAAGAAAGACATAAACATCTTGGATGACATGGGCGTGAGTAAATTATCAGGGAAATTCAATTCTGAAATGAACTAATCCTTTAAACATGACTAATGCATTTCAAAGTAATACAGTTTTCTCAATCAATTTAACACTTCTTCAAACTCAGATAACTGTTCTCAGTGACCTGAACACTTTATTATTGTCCTAAACAGTTTTCATTCGTTTCACAGAAATTGAAAATCATGTGAATCATTTTCTTAAAACACTATGCACAAAGTTCTCAAATGTTTTCATAATAGTTAATACATCCAACCAAAACTTTAAAGGTGCCCAAGAACATGTTTTCAAAAGATGTAATATAAGTCTAAGGTGTCCCCTGAATGTGTCTGTGAAGTTTCAGCTCAAAATACCCCATAGTTTTTTTTTATTAATTTTTTTAACTGCCTATTTTGGGGTATCATTATAAATGGGCCGATTCAGGGTACGCGGCCCCTTTAAATCTCGTGCTCCACGCACCAAGAGCTTGTGCTTGCCTTAAACACCATAAACAAATTTCACACAGCTAATATAACCCTCAAAATGGATCTTTACAAAGTGTTCATCACGCAACATGTCTAATCGCATAAGTATAGTATTTATTTGGATGTTTACATTTGATTTTGAATGAGTTTGGTGATGTTCCGTGGCTAACGGCTAATGCTACACTGTTGGAGAGATTTATAAAGAATGAAGTTGTGTTTATGAATTATACAGACTGCAAGAGTTTAAAAACTGAAAATAACGACAGTCTTGTCTCTGTGAATACAGTAAGAAACGATGGTAACTTTAACCACATTTAACAGTACATTAGCAACATGCTAACGAAACATTTAGAAAGACAATTTACAAACAGCACTAAAAATATCTTGTAATCATGGATCATGTCAGTTATTATTGCTCCATCTGCCATTTTTCGCTATTGTCCTTGCTTGCTTACCTAGTCTGTTGATTCAGCTGTGCACAGATCCAGACGTTAATACTGGCTGCCCTTGTCTAATGCCTTTCATAATGTTGGAAACATGAGCTGACATGTGCAAATATTGGGGCGTACATATTAATGATCCCGACTGTTACGTAACAGTCGGTGTTATGTTGAGATTCGCCTGTTCTTCGGAGGTCTTTTAAACAAATGAGATTTTTATAAGAAGGAGAAAACAATGGAGTTTGAGACTCACTGTATGTCTTTTCCATGTACTGAACTCTTGTTATTCAACTATGCCGAGGTAAATTCAATTTTTGAATCTAGGGCACCTTTAATAAATCAGGAAAAAACAATCACAGCTTTTTGTATTGGCTTTATACAATTCACAAACATTTATGTAGCATTCGTCTAAACACAAATTCTACTCTGGAATTTGTCATATTATCAGATGCACTTGGTATGTTTTCAATTGGCCCCAAAGTTAGAACTGCTTGGTTTATAATACACACAACACATGAATCTGTTTACACATTTATCACAATTGCATAATGTAACAGGGAAAGTATGAAAGGGTCAGTATACTTAGAGCAAAAGTAAAAGGAAAGGAAGAGTGGAACAGAGAGAGGGAGAGAGGAGGATGTAAAAAAGGAGAAGAGGAGAATCATTTTTTTTAAGCAGTTGAGATAATTGAAAACTTTTGCACAGCAATTTGTATATTCTCAATTGTCAGGGTGGCACACCTGCAAATATGGCTGTTGTATGTGAATTAACAAGGTAATAACATTAAGCCTGTTAATGCAACATCCAGAGGAAATCAATAGATCATTGTGGCAGAGTGAAAAGGTTAGTAGATCTCTCAAATACTGATAAAAACTGCTAATTTCAAGTATAGGTAGGTTGATACATTTTCCATGTATTTACACATATTTGGTTGTACCATCTGGCAAAAAAAAAAAAGTCAAAGATTTAATTCAAACACTTTGAAATGTTATGTGACAACCCTGACAGCAATATAGTGTCGGCCCAGAGCCGGCCCGCATCTGGTCTGTGTGTATTCCACATACAGTATACCAGATCTGGGCCACACTATGTTGCTGTCTGGGTGAAACTTGTTTAAACACATTATTTGTGCCTCAAAAATATGCATTTCATCAGTTTTGAAAAGAATTTTTAAAAATATCTTTTTTGAAGCTTTATTTCTCAATGACCCATATAACAAAACCTGTTGGAAGAACATTACAATAAATGTGTATTTTCGTTAGTGTATTTATACATCTACAGCTGAAAGCGTTCTAAAATCAATAGACAATACACCGGTAGTTTTGATGTTAGTATTTACTTTTAATAAATGCATTTCTAGAAAAAAATGCAGTGCTTTATTTTGCAGTAAAGTTGAACTGTTTAGCAAAGTTAAGAGTGTGTTTAGATCGCTGTGTTAACTGTTTTGAGAACAGCTACAATTCTTTGGAGAAATATGTCAAATCGATTGAGAAAAACTGTAATATTAGGTGACTCAAATGTTTACAAATGCATCTATGACGGTTTTCAATTATCAAGGTAATTAATGTTATTAATGTTAATATACTGCACATTGGGCACCTGCACAGAGAGTGTAAATGTCTATTTTTGGGTCATTAGTGGATTAATTAGACACAAAATCATTGTGCATCTTGATTGATGCTTTGTTTTATTTGTTGATTTACTTTGGAACATGTGCTGTATTTAAATGTGCTTTAAAATAAAAAGAATTAAGTGAATTAAGCACTGAATAAATGCTTCTTTTTGTTTAAAACCACTTATTACTATCACCATTAACCCTTTTTTATGACATTGTATAACAGCAATGAATAATTCATTCAGGAACCCTGTATAGAAGTGATTGAATAAACAAATGTGCAATATGACACACAAAATGTTTATTTTAATCTTTCAATGAGGCAGCAGGGCAGGTCCCAGTTTCAGTCACTCCTCAAATGCAAAGCATCAGACTCCTATGAGAAAACAGAATCATTCACATGAGACAAACATTACATTAATTAAGTTAATTTTTTTTAATGCATTAAAAGCTTACATGCTTCTAACGCATTCATTTGAGCCCAGCTTGTGAAATCATCCTTGATGAGCCAGAAAACATCATCCACTGACCATGTCGACTGATCCTGCTCTGTGGAGGTCTGACATTCTGAGGATGTAAAAATTTGAAGAAAAAAAAAGGAAAAATCTGCTTCCCCTCTGATGTAACATTCAGGGCCTGTATTCTGTCCATTTCGTCTTCTATTCTCATCACAGATAAAGCAGGGCTTCTCTTCTTACTTGCTCTGATGTGGGTTGAAGGGACCGGTCTGCGCCTGCTGCAGGTGCGTCTGCATGAGTGAAACCCACAGGACGTGAGTGAATCACTGGGGTTCACTGAATCTGACGGCTGTGCTGAATAATCCCCGGGATCCAGTGACTCATCTGGATTTAGTGAAGTCAAGAGGAATCAAATTTGGTGAAGAAAACAGTGAAGTCAAGAGAAACCAAAGTGCTTTTCAGATGAATCACACTGGAAACACCATAAAGTATCATGTGTGTCAAGTACCAGATTCAAATGAACACATTCGCTCATTAATGTATGCTATTGTTGTTTCATGCCTGTATGACTTTCTATCTTCTGTGAAACACAAAAGGTAAATATAAGCACCTCAGTGTTTGTTGGCCATACAGTGGAAGTCAATGAGGTCCAATGTTGTTTTGACCCAATATTCTCTCAAAATATGTTCTTTTGTTTTATGCTGGAACAATTTCATTCTATCACTTTAAGGAGAGAAAGCAGCACTTCACTAATTGTGTCATTGACACTTGAGAGAAATAAAGTGTACCTGATGGGAAGATTTTTGATTCGAACCCTGGGCAAAAAGGCTATGTTATATTATGCAACCAGTAGTAGAGCAAAGACAGCCACTTGAAGGCAAGCCTGCAAGGTTAGCAAAAAAAAGCACAACGCCTGCTAATGCTGCGGTACATAGGGAACAAGACCCAAGGCTTTTTTTTTAATGGATGTCAATGGAGGAGAGGCTAAACTACGCTAAATAAACTGCTTTCGCGAGAAAACAACTTATCATTTAATGAATCGACAGCCCACTGGCTAATATTCAACATGTTTGCGCTTAAAGGTGCCATAGAACGCTTTTTCACAAGATGTAATATAAGTCTAAGGTGTCCCCTGAATGTGTCTGTGAAGTTTCAGCTTAAAATACCCCATAGATTTTTTTTTATTCAGTTTTTTAATTGCCTATTTTGGGGCATCGTTATAAATGCGCAGATTCAGCGTGCTTCCTCTTTAAATGCTTGTGCTCCCCACCCCCAAGCTTGCAACTCTATGATACATTGCATAAACAAAGTTCACACATTTAATATAACCCTCAAAATAGATCTTTACAAAATGTTCATCATGCAGCATAACCGATTATGTAAGTATAGTATTTATTTGGATGTTTACATTTGATTCTGAATGAGTTTGAGGCTATGCTCCATGGCTAATGGGCTAAAGCTAACATTACACACTGTTGGAGATTTCTAAAGAATGAAGTTGTGTTTATGAATTATATAGACTGCAAGTGTTTAAAAATGAAAATAGCGACGGCTCTTGTCTCTGTGAATACAGTAAGAAACGATGGTAACTTTAACCACATTTAACAGTACATTAGCAACATGCTAACGAAACATTTAGAAAGACAATTTATAAATATCACTAAAAATATCATGGATCATGTCAGTTATTATTGCTCCATCTGCCATTTTTTGCTGTTGTTCTTGCTTGCTTACTGTGGCGAGGGGGGCGTGGTTTAGCGGGGTCTGCGGCAGGAGGGAGTGTCTGGGGATGTGCGGTGATTGAACGGGTTGAATGTAAATCACGAACACCTGTTTCTCGTTCCAGTAACTGGCGTGGAGACAGGATAAAACGCCAGGAGAAGCAGGAGCGTGTGAGAGAGAGAGGGACTGCTGACAGTCGGACTAAGTGAGCTGTGCTCGTGTCGTGGAGTGAAGCCCGTCCTTGGATGTGGAATTATTGAGTGTGCGTTGCACCGTCTTTTTGTTTATGTGTTGGATATTTTTCTCTGGTGAGAATAAAGACTGTCAGCAGCCCTAAAGCCGATTCCTGTCCTCTTCCTTCCCATTACACAAAGAACCTTCGTTACACTGGTGCCGAAACCCGGGAAGGAAGACGGAAGCCGCCGCCATGCAGGCATCCCCCGCCGCTGGAAAGCCGTTTGCGGACATCATTGCATCCCTCGCGGTCCTGCATCAAGAACAACATCGGGCCCTGATGGATCTTCGGAGTGACCAGGAACGCCGCTTCGAGGCGATCATCCAGGGCCAGCAGGAGGACCGCGAGAGGTTCCGGAGCTGGATAGACCGGGAGGTTCCCACGGCGACCAGCGCGGCAGCTGCTGGCCCCTTCCAGCTGCCACTGCAGAAGATGGGCCCGCAAGATGACCCGGAGGCCTTCCTGGACCTGTTCGAAAAGGCTGCTGAGGTCTCAGGTTGGCCCCGGGACCAGTGGCCCATGCGGCTCGTCCCGCTGCTCTCGGGCGAGTCGCAGGTGGCAGCACAGCAGCTGCCCGTCCAGAACCTCCTGGTCTTCAACGACCTCAAGAGGGCCATCCTGCAGCGGGTCGGCCGCTCCCCCGAGCAGCACCGTCAGCGCTTCCGGTCTCTGGAGCTGGGGGAGGCGGGCCGACCCTTCGTGTTGGCCCAACAGCTCCGGGACTCGTGCCGCAAATGGCTGATGGCCGACGGAGGCGACGCGGAGCAAATGATCGATCGCGTGGTGCTGGAACAGTTCACCACTCGGCTCCCAAAGAAGACCGCCGAGTGGGTCCAGTGCCACCGGCCCACGCCGCTGGATTCGGCCATCCAATTGGCGGAGGACCACTTGGTGGCGTGCCCAGGGGTCGGCGAATCCCTGCCATCTGTCTCTCTCTCTCCTCTCTCTTCTTCCCCTCTCTCTCTAAACCCGTCCCTCTACCTAGGTCCCGTCCGCCCGGCCCGCCTCGTTCCGCCCCCGAGGGCGGGGTGGAACGGATTCTCGGCAGTTCGTGGCGCCAAGAGCCCCGCCCAGGGGGGCGGGACTGGCCACCGCCGGGCTGGACCCCGCGCCTGCTTCTCCCCTCTCTCCACGCCAATCATTCGGCCCGTTCTCCGCCACTGGAGCGGCGGGCAGGTCTGGGCCGGCCTGTTGGCGTTGCGGGGACCCGGATCACTTCATAGACCGGTGTCCAGTGATGGAGGGTGGGGACATTGATCCGGGTCCCGGACGACCTGCAGGTCGCCCCCGGTCAGGCTGGTCAGTACCAGATACCAGTGAGTATCAAGGGGGGTACATATCAGGCTTTGGTGGACTCGGGTTGTAACCAAACCTCCGTGCATCAAAGCCTGATTTCATCCGGGGCATTGGATACAGGCCGCGTGGTTAAGGTACGGTGTGTGCACGGGGATATCGCGAGTTATCCGTTGGTGTCAGTCGGGATTCTATTTAGGGGTCAAAAGCATAGTGTGGAGGTGGCAGTTAATCCGCACCTCCGGCACCCGTTAATTTTGGGGACGAATTGGCCCGCATTTAATAAATTATTGGGGCATTTATGCTCGGGTGCCTCTTGGAGTAAGTGTACGCGGGGAAGGGAAGTGCGAGTGCAGGCGGGGGAGACTGACCGGGGACCAGTGGTGACTGCCTCAGGGGAACCGAGCGGGATCGGGAGACTGATTCTCTCGGACCGTGATGATTTTCCCCTGGAGCAGTCTCACGATGACACGCTGAAAAATGCGTTTGAGAGGGTCAGTACGATTGACGGTCAGCCTCTCCAGCCTGGACGACCACTAACTTATCCCTATTTTGCGATTATTAAAGATAGGTTGTATCGAGTGACCCAAGACACTCAATCAAAGGAAGATACAACCCAGTTGTTAGTACCAAAGAGCCGCAGGGAAATGCTTTTCCATGCGGCTCACTCCAACCCAATGGCTGGACACTTAGGACAAACAGCGACACTAAATCGCCTCATGACCCGATTCTTTTGGCCGGGCATTCACGAGAACGTGCGCAGGTGGTGCGCGTCTTGTCGTGAATGTCAGCTGGTAAATCCTCCGGCCACTCCAAAAGCGCCTTTGCGCCCCCTTCCATTAATGCAGGTCCCCTTCGAACGAATTGGCATGGACCTCATCGGGCCATTAGAGCGATCAGCGAGAGGGCATCGTTTTGCATTGGTCATTGTGGATTATGCAACACGATATCCAGAAGCAGTGGCTCTCCGCAACATTTCCGCTAAGAGTGTTGCGGACGCCCTCTTCAGTTTAATCTCCCGAGTGGGGATTCCGAAAGAAATCCTCACTGATCAAGGCACGGCGTTTATGTCACGTACGCTACGCGAACTGTACGAATTGTTGGCCATTAAATCGATTCGAACCAGCGTCTTTCACCCACAAACGGACGGGCTGGTCGAACGTTTTAATCGCACGCTTAAATCCATGATTCGTAAGTTCGTTCAAGAAGACGCCAAAAATTGGGATAAATGGTTGGAACCCCTGTTGTTCGCTGTGCGAGAGGTCCCGCAAGCCTCCACGGGGTTTTCCCCCTTCGAGCTTCTCTTTGGGCGCCACCCCCGCGGGGTGTTGGATGTCCTAAGAGAGTCTTGGGAGGACGGACCGTCTCAATCAAAAAATGAAATTCAGTATGTGCTGGACTTGAGAACAAAACTCCACACTTTGGGGCGGCTATCTATGGAGAATTTGTTACAAGCCCAGGACAGACAGTGCCGGTTGTATAACAGGGGAACTAATCTGCGTAAATTTGCACCGGGAGAGAAAGTGCTCGTATTACTCCCCACATCAAGCTCAAAATTACTGGCGAAGTGGCAAGGACCATTTGAGGTCACACGGCGAGTTGGTGATCTCGATTATGAAGTAATACGGTCCGATAGGAGAGGGGCACGTCAAATTTATCACCTCAACCTCCTGAAAAAGTGGAGTGAGGCGGAATCAGTGATGCTGGCGACGGTGATTAGCGGGGAGGATGATCTCGGGCCAGAGGCGAATGTAAAAAAACAATCCCTCGCTCTGGCCCCGGGGAGATCACCTTTCGCCCTCACAGCTCACTGATGTTTCCAAATTACAGGCTGAATTTGCCGACGTGTTCTCTCCCCTACCGGGCCGTACTGACCTCATTCAGCACCACATCGAGACAGAGCCGGGCGTGGTGATTCGCAGCCGGCCGTATAGGTTACCTGAACACAAAAAAAAGTGGTTCAGGCAGAATTAGAGGCAATGCTTGAAATGGGGGTAATAGAGGAATCCAGCAGTAACTGGGCGAGCCCGATAGTTTTGGTCCCCAAAACAGACGGCTCAGTACGGTTCTGTGTGGATTATCGCAAGGTGAATGCAGTGTCGAAATTCGACGCGTATCCAATGCCGCGTGTGGACGAATTGCTTGACCGGCTCGGTACAGCTCGCTTTTATTCGACACTGGACTTAACAAAAGGGTATTGGCAGATCCCCTTGTCTCCATTATCCAAAGAAAAGACCGCTTTCACGACGCCGTTTGGATTACACCAATTCGTGACCCTTCCGTTCGGGCTGTTCGGGGCACCGGCTACCTTTCAGCGACTCATGGACAAGATCTTACGGCCCCATGCTGCGCATGCGGCTGCCTATCTGGATGACATTATTATTTTTAGTAATGATTGGCAGCGGCATATGCAGCATTTGAGGGCTGTCCTGAGATCGCTGAGAGGGGCTGGGCTCACGGCCAACCCGAAGAAGTGCGCAATTGGGCGCGTGGAAGTAAGGTATCTGGGCTTCCACTTGGGATATGGACAGGTGCGTCCCCAAATTGATAAGACAGCAGCGGTTGCAACCTGTCCGCGTCCCAAGACCAAAAAGGAGGTAAGACAGTTCCTCGGGCTGGCGGGATATTACAGAAGGTTTGTTCCTAATTATTCGGACCTCACCAGCCCGTTGACTGATCTGACTAAAAAGGATGCACCAGATACGGTCCAGTGGACGGAGCTGTGCCAGCAGGCCTTCACCCAGGTGAAGGCTGCTTTATGTGGCGGGCCGTTACTTCATTCCCCTGATTTCTCTCTCCCCTTTTTGTTGCAGACAGACGCGTCGGACAGAGGGCTGGGTGCGGTCCTGTCCCAGGAGATAGAGGGTGAGGAGCGGCCGGTGCTGTACATTAGCCGCAAGCTCTCTAAGAGAGAGGCTAAGTACAGCACCGTGGAGAAAGAGTGTTTAGCCATCAGGTGGGCCGTCCTCACCCTCCGCTATTATCTCCTGGGGCGGGAATTCACCCTCTGTTCGGACCATGCCCCTCTGCAGTGGCTCCACCGCATGAAGGACACCAACGCGCGGATCACTCGTTGGTATCTTGCTTTACAGCCTTTTAAATTCAAAGTGATCCACAGGCCGGGTGTTCAGATGGCTGTGGCCGACTTCCTCTCCAGAAATGGGGGGGGGGGGGGCTGCAGGCCGGACGGCTCCCCGGCCTGAGTCGGGCGGTGGGGGTATGTGGCGAGGGGGGCGTGGTTTAGCGGGGTCTGCGGCAGGAGGGAGTGTCTGGGGATGTGCGGTGATTGAACGGGTTGAATGTAAATCACGAACACCTGTTTCTCGTTCCAGTAACTGGCGTGGAGACAGGATAAAACGCCAGGAGAAGCAGGAGCGTGTGAGAGAGAGAGGGACTGCTGACAGTCGGACTAAGTGAGCTGTGCTCGTGTCGTGGAGTGAAGCCCGTCCTTGGATGTGGAATTATTGAGTGTGCGTTGCACCGTCTTTTTGTTTATGTGTTGGATATTTTTCTCTGGTGAGAATAAAGACTGTCAGCAGCCCTAAAGCCGATTCCTGTCCTCTTCCTTCCCATTACACAAAGAACCTTCGTTACACTTACCTAGTCTGATGATTCAGCTGTGCACATCCAGACGTTAATACTGGCTGCCCTTGTGTAATGCTTGATCATGGGCTGGCATATGCAAATATTGGGGGCGTACATATTAATGATCCCGACTGTTACGTAACAGTCTGTGTTATGTTGAGATTCGCCTGTTCTTCGGAGGTCTTTTAAACAAATGAGATTTACATAAGAAAGAGGAAACAATGGAGTTTAAGACTCACTGTATGTCATTTCCATGTACAGAACTCTAATTATTTAAAGGTACAATTTGTGATATTTTTTTCCACTACAGGTCGCTAGAAGCCTATTCAAAACAAAGGCGTAGTTTGATGACGGCAAGTTTTAGAGCGGAAACTTGGGACATGTGGTCTCCATCTCAACGGACGGTGCAAAAGAATAGGGATTGGAGTCTGGAAGAACTAATGTTCGTGGATGCGATTATTAACGTTACTGTAGTATGAAGCAGAGCAGGACCGAGTGTTGCGGGAGCTGAACAAGGAGCTGGAGCAATTGATCAACACACGCCTCACGAGCAGCGGGACTTTTATTATGACACAGTCGCCGGCGCCGCTTCCGCTTCCGCTTTTCCGGTCATGAGTTTACGGGAGCTGTCCTTGTGGACAGAACCAGCGGCAGATGGTAAACAGTAATTATGTTCCATAAATAAGTAACACAATCCACCATAAAACGTGCAAGAAGTAAATAAGGAACTGCTTGAAGCAAGCTAGTGGTTTGCTGGACGCTAGACACTACTTCCGCATTTGTCCACGGCACTGTTGTCATGTGGTTTCTACGTCAGTAAAGGCGGTAACAAAGGTAACTGACGTCATTGACAGGCGACTGCACTGCCCCGTGTCACTGTTTAGAATGGGGATTTTCTCATGATTTACAAGTAGTTGAAAACATTAAAGATATTGTTAGTAATCAGCTGGACAAAATATATAACACTAGCTTAGTGGTTTTTGGATATTTTACTGCAAAAATTTTACATATTGTACCTTTAACTATGCCGAGGTAAATTCAATTTTTGATTCTAGGACACCTTTAAATTGAATTGAATTGAATTGATTTTTTTTAGAGTTTACACCAAAAAAATTGCTGTTTTATCAGAGAAGTCATGGACAATTGCTCGATGTGGTATCATTCAGTTTACTTCTCATTCATGGTATCTGCAAACAGTGGTTGACTGTCTGTCGCATGAAATTCATGGATGCCAAGGCTGTAATGTGATTGGTTATCAAAGGCATATGTGATCCAAGTAAGCCGTTACGCTTTTTCCAATGGTAAAGCCATGGACCCTTGTATTTCCCAGTAATAAGACCATTTCTGCTGTAGCTGCTTTCCATGGCAATGAGCTGAATGATGTCATGTACAGGAATGGTGCTTTGTGGGAAATAGCCATGGTGACATCACTATTCTTGCCTTCAGCAGCCAGTGGGAGAATCAAGCTTTCAGTATAAAGCCATAATGTCTAATTATAACTTAAGATGGTACTCAGCCGGGGTCAACTTACTTTTAATCAATAACAGACATGATGGATGAATGCAGCAGCTGCTTTAAAGAGCAGTGTGGACGAATAGAAACAGGTGATGAATAGATGACAGAAAAAAATTAATTTTGCATTCCACATTTGAAAATGTGCTGTGTGTGGTTGTCAGGGTGTTGCTATGTTACGCTCTAAAAAATGCTGGGTTAAAAACAGCCCAAGTTGGTTTGAAAATAGACAAACCCAGCGATTGTGTTATTTTAAAGGGTTAGTTCACCCAAAAAGGAAAATTCTGTCATTAATTACTCACCCTCATGTCGTTCCACACCCGTAAGACCTTCATTCATCTACAAATACAAATTAAGATATTTTTGATGAAATCCGATGGCTCAGTGAGGCCTGCATTGCCAGCAAGATAATTAACACTTTCAGATGCCCAGAAAGCTACTAAAGACATATTTAAAACAGTGTATGTGACTACAGTGGTTCAACCTTAATATTATAAAGTGACGAGAATACTTTTTGAGTGCCAAAAAAACAAAACAATGACTTTATTCCACAATATCTATGGACGATTTCAAAACACTGCTTCATGAAGCTTTACGAATCTTTTGTTTCTAATCAGTGGTTCGGAGTGCCAAAATCACATGATTTGAGTAAATGAGGTTTTGTTACGTTACGTGACTTAGGCAGTTTGATACATGATCCAAAATACTGATTCGAAACAAGAGCTTTGAAGCTTCATGAAGCAGTGTTTTGAAATCGCCCATCTCTAGATATTGTTGAAAAAAATCGTTATTTTGTTTTTTTGCCGCACAAAAAGTATTCTCGATGCAGTTAGGTTAACATTAAGGTTAACTGTTTTAAATATGTCTTTAGTACCTTTCTGAGCATTTGAAAGTGTAAATTAACTGGCAATGGAGGCCTCACTGAGCCATCAGATTTTATCAAAAATATCTTAATTTGTGTTCTGAAGATGAGCAAAGATCTTACGGGTGTGGAACAACATGAGGGTGAGTAGCTAATGACAGTATTTCCATTTTTGGGTGAACTAACCCTTTAACCCAGTGGTTGGGCAGTTTTATTTAACCCAACTATTGTTTAAAAATGACTAAATGGCTGGCTTAAAATGAACCCCAAATATGTTGGAAATTAAAAATCAGACACATAATTCCTTGAGGCAACAATAATAATCAAAAGGTGAACATTTATAAATAAGCAATTTAATAATTGTTTATTGTTTAATCATTATTCATTAAACGTATTAATAAATGTTCATTTAATAAACATATTAATAAATGTTAATTTCCAACATTTGAGTTAATTTTAAGCAAGGAATACAGTAAATATTAAACAAAAGTTGAGTTAATTAAAACTACCCAGCAGGTTGAGCAAACATTTAACCCAATTGCTGGGTTAAAACAATCTATTCGCTGGGTTTGTCTATTTTCAACCCAACTTGGGTTGTTTTAACCCAGCATGGTTCTGGTTCTGCTGGGTGGTTTCTTACTGGCCAGAAAATAGTCCTCAAAAGTCTGATATTCTGGTCTGAATATGTCTCAGGTCTTTCCTTTGAAGCACAGCAGTGAATTTTCATTTGAAAGTTTCATCATTTATAAAAGCAGACATTGCAGATATTCTCAACAAGATGCATGCCACAGAAAATCAAAATTAGATGATGACATACTGTAGATAGTCTCTAGAAGGAATAACCTTAAATGTGTTTCTCACAACCTTCATTGCAGGGAGAGGCTCAGGATAATGAAATGTGGTTCTGCCGCGTTTGCAGCCCAGCATCATTCCTGTCTAGCTGGGGACGAATGAGCCGGTCAATGAAGCTGATTGCATTTCACTCCTGTTGTTTGGCCTTTGTGCTGAATCCACAAGAATACACATAAGATCTATAGACAACAAACAGAGAATATTGACATGACGGGTTACTGGTCATTAGGATTCATTCTGTCAGAATGTGCTGCTAACTACATTTTTTGTTTAGTGGGACATTCATGGTTCATACTAACACTGAAAAATGATGATTACCAGTAATGGAAATTTCTACAGTAAATATTTGTGCTCTGAGCTCTGAGTGCAATCTGCATAAAATCCTTATAAGCAGAAACATTTGGAAAAGCAATGGAAATGAATTGGTTTAATGGAACTGTCAACATCAAATTGTTAGTAATAACTACTTGGAAAGATGCTTGTGGGTGATTCTCAAAAAAAAAGTAATACAAAGAAATACATTTTCTTTTTTACTCTACAAACATTACTGAAAGTGCTTAATGAAAATACATTCCAGCTTTTCTCAATCACTTTGGCTCAATTCTCGAATGAGAAATCTTTTTAGTTCTCTGAACAATTACTTTCTTGTTCACCTGAGATTTGAATTCGTTGACTTATTTACAGTTTTTCTCAGTCGCTTTGTTACATTTCTCAGATCACAACTAAATTTCTCAAAACTACTCGTTCAACCTCCACATCATCTAGTCGTTTGTTCACATTATAAAAGCAATTTCTCATTCTTTTAATGAGAGCTGCAAAAGCTTTGGTACATTCAATTAATTATATGTACAGTAACTGCTGTTTCCTACATTATCAATTGCCTTCAACCTCTGCGTTATCAATTATTAAGATTATTTTTTTCTGACACAGTTTAACTCTGAGATCTTGTCATATTTTATTACCATTTTTATAGTGAATAAACTGTAATAATGAATGAAATGTTCAAGGTGTCGCAATGACATTGTACTGTAATTTGTTGACAGACCAACAGTAAAAGCCTAACTGTGAACGATGTCCAGTGTCTTGCAAGTATAAAATTGTACTGTTAAAATTTATAAAGTGCAGTTTTGTGCATTTTCAGTCATCAAAATCGTAGCCATATTTTACATCTGAAAATACTGTCAGAGTACATTGTTATATTGACAGCGTGGTTAAACATTTTGACTATCTTGTTTGTGAACAATGACACAAACAAGATGACACTGATATGTTCATTGATATAAATATTTTTGAGAGATGAACTAAGGATTCTGAGCAAGTTACAGGCTTTTGCATGTAATTCATTGTGTGGTGCTGTTTGCACAAATTATTTTGACTTTAACTTACAGGTTTGCAAATTTTAATGATGATTCAAAAAAGATACCAAAGCAACTGTGAAAAACTAAGCAAATTGCATGTGTTTTGGTACATGTGCAAAAGTACAATTGTCTACAATTTGCACAAGTTACTAAAGTTTTGTTCAAAATCTTTTTTATCAAAACTGATGAGCTGGTCTCAATTGTGAAACTCTTCAAAACTTCTAAACATTCTTTGAACATGAGAGTCATCAAGCAAAATGATCCATTCAGTTATCACAATCTGTCAGACATACATGTATATTCCGTAAATATCTGACTGGCATGCAATGTTTGTAATGTCTGCTAAATTGACAAATGACCTGCCATTTTATCCAGTATTGGGGAAAGTTACTTTTAAAAGTAATCCATTATAATATTATGTTACTCCCTAAAAAAGTAACTAATTGCGTGTACTTTTTATGGAAAGTAATGCGTTACGTTACTTTTGCGTTACTGTTTCTCATCTGGGCTTGGCTGTTTGTTTGTTTGTATAACAAAAAAAAAAAGTTATATTTTTGGCAAATGTTAAGGCCCTTTCACACCAAAAATGAAATGAATAAGCCTCAGGCTGAAGGAAATGCAAATTCACACCTGTGCAGTAGAGAGCGCAGCTCAAACAAACAGGCCTTTCAGCTGTGCTGCCATTATGGAATACTGAAGAATTACCCTGCGTTCCATTCGGAAGGGCTCATCAAATGTCCTAATCCCTTCAAAGGGTTTACCCTCCAAAGTGAGAGCTTTGAAGGGATGAAGGGTATAGGGGTCAAAAAACACTTTTTTTGGAATGCACTTCTGCGTCATCTTAATGAGACAATCAAGGAGGCACCTTCGTCTTTTTTCCCCTGGTGTACTCTTTGTATTAAAATGCATTCTTTTACTGTAGTAACATTATAAGCTACTGCCAGGCTTTAATGTTAAATATAATGTGTATTGTGTCTATGTATTTAAAACATTTGAATGGACTGATAAATGGAGCTGTAAAGTATTTTTTGTTGAAGTACAGTGTCATTTTGATCATAGTAATGTACCAAATCTAACTCATATACATATTACAGTAGTATAGAAAAATACTCTACATACATTTATAGATAAAATCAAACTCCGAGACCTGTACCCATTCTGTGATGCCAAACAACTTCCCTGTGCAAAGGATCATGGAGGCCTTCATCCTTCAAGAAATCCTTCATTCCGAAAGGCCCTTTGAAGTGGCCAGTTTTGAGCACTTCGGTTTGGAACGACCCTTCAATATGGCGGCCATTATTGTTTTCACTCCGAAATGCCCTTTGGAAGGCAATATATCGCACCGTGAGTCTAGAACTAGTCTAGAGTAATCATCATGCTTACACAGCGCACACAACATCTTTGCACTTACTCCAGATTTCTCTCCACATTGGGACAAGAGAGCTGTCAGTCAATAAATGGGAAAACAAAGTAACTTGCATTACTTAATTGAAAAAGTAACTCAGATATTTTGTTGTAAATTTAAAAGTAATGTGTTACTTTACTAGTTTGAAAAAAGTAATCTGATTTCGTAACTTCAAGTAATGTGTTTCTCCCAACACTGATCTTATCAATCAATATGGAATTTGCCCACAGCACAGTCATTACCATTTTTGAACAATCCTAAACAGCAGCAGCTACAGCAGTAAAAATGTATTTTTACGGTACATTTATTTTTGTAGAAACTTATTACATGTAAACTGAAAATTCACAGTTTCTTGTCATGGAAGAGCTATAGGAAGATTTGTTACAATGTGTGGTGGTGTTAATCAACAAGCAACTGTGAATTTTTGACTAACATTTCTACAAAAATAAATGTGCTGTATAAATACAAATGTTCATTTTCTTTTGTGTAATAAACAGTATTGACTTTTCTTAGTAAATTTTTACCTGCTGTTGAAATGTGTATCTAAAAAGCTTATTGTGATACACCTGGGCCCGGTTTTTCAAAAGGTTTAATCCGGATAAAATTGATCCGGATTTAGTAATCCTTTTTTTACGATCCGTGATCACGTAATCACGTAATCCAGTTTACTTTTGGAGCCAGTTTTTTAAAAGCAACATCGGATTGGATCAATCTGATCCGGATAGGAACTTTTCAGGATCACCAAATCTGGATTTCCAGTGCTCTACGGAGGCCCTAAAGGGACAAGTTGATAGAAAGAATATGGGTTTTGAATTAAATATATTTTTGTTGGATATTTACCGCTGTTTAGGGATTGTTTTATGGCACCAAAATTTCTTTTTACTTTAGAGTAGGTTACCGAAAGGCTAAATATAGACTAATGTCTGCATTTAATATATTACTTTAACAGTTAAACTAATCAAGAGCAAGATAAAAATGTGTATGTATATTACATGATAAAAATGTTGTATTTTTTGACTAGTTTTAAAGTTTTACTACATTTTCCTCCTGGAATCCACCTTGAAATCCTACCCCCTGTTGGGATCAGGATAATCCTGTTTTTTTGGATCAAAGTGATCCAAATCCTACAAAAAAGTTCTGAAAAACCCAAACTAAAGGTTTGATCCGGATCAAAACCAAGATTGGATTACGTGATCTAATCCGATTATGTAATCCGTTTTTTCTTTTGAAAAACACATTTTCAAGATTTGATCCAATCCGTTATCCAAAATCCTAGTGGATTACTTTTGAAAAACCGGGCCCAGAGCATTCAGCTAGACAAAACTGATTACTAGACTACAAAAAACATTAAATTTGTATATAACAAATATTTCCATGCTGATAAAAACATTTAAACATGTATCATATGCAAAAATATGTAGATAGATAGATACAGTATCTCACAGAAGTGAGTACACCCGTCACATTTTTGTAAAAATTTTATTATATCTTTTCATGTGACAACACTGAAGAAATGACACTTTGCTACAATGTAAAGTAGTGAATGTACAGCTTGTATAACAGTGTAAATTTGCTTTCCCCTCAAAATAACTCAACACACAGCCATTAATGTCTAAACCGCTGGCCACAAAAGTGAATACACCCCTAAGTGAAAATGTCCAAATTGGGCCCAAAGTGTCAATATTTTGTGTAGCCACCATTATTTTCCAGCACTGCCTTAACCCTCTTGGGCACAGAGTTCACCAGAGCTTCACAGGTTTCCACTGGAGTCCTCTTCCACTCCTCCATGATGACATCACGGAGCTGGTGGATGTTAGAGACCTTGCGCTCCTTCACCTTCCGTTTGAGGATGCCCCATAGATGCTCAATAGGGTTTAGGTCTGGAGACATGCTAGGCCAGTCGATCACCTTTACCCTCAGCTTCTTTATCTTGGTCTCATCGGACCACAGGACATGGTTCCAGTAATCCATGTCCTTAGTCTGCTTGTCTTCAGCAAACTGTTTGCAGGCATTAGAAGAGGCTTCCTTCTGGGACGACAGCCATGCAGACCAATTTGATGCAGTGTGTGGCGTATGGTCTGAGCACTGACAGGCTGACCCCCCCACCTTCAACCTCTGCTGCAATGCTGGCAGCACTCATACATCTATTTCTCAAATACAACCTCTGGATATGATGCTGAGCACGTGCACTCAACTTCTTTGGTCGACCATAGCGAGGCCTGTTCTGAATAGAACCTGTCCTGTTATACCGCTGTATGGTCTTGACCATCGTGCTGCAGCTCAGTTTCAGGATCTTGGCAATCTTCTTATAGCCTGGCCATCTTTATGTAGAGCAATAATTCTTTTTTCAGATCCTCAGACAGTTCTTTGCCATGAGGTGCCATGTTGAACTTCCAGTGACCAGTATGAGAGAGTGAGGGCTATAACACCAAATTTAACACACCTGCTCCCCATTCACACATGAGACCTTGTAACACTAACAAGTCACATGACTCCTGGGAGAGAAAATGGCTAATTGGGCCAAATTTGGACATTTTCACTTAGGGGTGCACTCACTTTTGTGGCCAGAGGTTTAGACATTAATGGCTGTGTGTTGAGTTATTTTGAGGGGACAGCAAATTTACACTGTTATACAAGCTGTACACTCACTACTTTACATTGTAGCAAAGTGTCATTTCTTCAGTGTTGTCACATGAAAAGATATAATAAAATATTTTTAAAAAATGTGAGGGGTGTATTCACTTCTGTGAGATACTGTAGATCTGTTGATACAAACAGAACTAGGCCACTACTAGGCTGAATGTGCAAAATGTTAATTTTTATATACAGGCTTTTCTTACAATTGCATATTTATACTCTCATTAACCCTGATTAACCTGGCAGTTAATTATGGTTACCTAGTAGTCGCGCTGCTGCCTGTGATGTGTGCATTATTCTTCAGTAAACCTCAAAATGCACAGATCTATAGAACACATACAGGCTCCAGTCATCTCATTAGGCAAAGCACTGAGTGAAGGGGAAGACAAGTGGTTTTACCATGGATACAAACACATAAACATCCATCTCCCTCACGGCTTTCAGCATGCTCCTGCATTAAGTAGCTATGGACACTGGCTCTTGATGAATGAAATGCACCACACATAATCAGATACAGTGTGCAGCTAAAACAACTTTCTCACCTGATCTTCCAGTCAATGGCAAGTATAGGTGAGAATATGACGATGAATGCAAAAGGTGAAGGAGAGCTTCAGTAGAGTTGCTCCTGGATGAACTCAGCTCATCATCCACAGTAAGCAAAGCGAATGGCACAGCATGTCACGAAGCCAAAGCGTGTGTTACAGTGTGGATGATGCTGCACAGTCACCAAGCCTTCAGGCTCTAGGAGCTCTGTTGTTGTCATAGCAACAGGCATCCAGATCCTGGGCTGCTTCCTATCATATGTTCATAAAACATTCTTCCGTAAAGCTAATATAATGTCAGAGATGGACGGGGAGATGGGATTATAGGCTGCCGGCTATCATTATATACGTATTATTCAATGAGAGCCTCTCACTTACTCATAATGAAATCCTTCCACACATGGAAAGATTTTACATGGACACACAGCATACTAACATGGCTATTGTTTTTTTTTTTTTTATTAAGAAACAACACTGCATTGAAATACAAAGAACATAACATTAAAAGGAAGAAAAATACAAACAGGTAGGGCACCTCAATCAGTAAAAAATAGAAATGTGTTACTAATTATTATCTCTGAGTTTTTAAGAGAGTTACTATGTGGTATCTTGTTTTTGTTAGAAATGCAGTATTCTTCAGGGAGTAATTATGCTTTTTTTCAGTGAATATCCTACTGTCAAGAAAAAAAAAAGAATTTCTTTCAGTAGCTAATGTTAACCACAGAATTTACTGTTTACTTGTTTGGAGAAATAAAAATGCCATTTAAAAAAAATTTTTTTTTTTACATTTTTTAAAAATGTACGGTTCTAAATAATGTCTGCAAACTCTGCGTTTGAATGTATGTGTATCTTGACAGGGAAAGGCCGTCTCAGCTTATGAATATGAATTAGGTCAGTCTGACGTTGTTTGCTGGTGGAGCGGAGAGAACGTCACGTCATAGAATTAATATTCATGAACCATACGGCCCCTTACACACAGACCACGCCCATTTCCTCTGTTCAGGGCGTATTTTCAATAAAGCTTCCGCAGTTTGAATCATCATGGCAGCCGGCAAAGCGTCCTTGGTGGCGCTTGGACTTCAGTTCTGTGTGAAAAATAAGCTTCTGTCGAAGTCAGATTTGCCAAGTGTTATCAGCTGTATTAGAAGAGGTAAGGGTTTTAATGATAATTGAATGACAGTTATATTTCTGTGATAAATGTCATTATGTTGACTTTTGACACTGACAACCTTACAAGACAAGAACACCCAGTGTGTTTGACTCTAGATAGATAAAAGCAATGTACATGTGTATGTGTATAAAATATATATATATATATATATATGTATGTATTTTAAGAAACAATATATATATATATATATATATATATATATATATATATATATATATATATATATATATATATGTATTTTAAGAAACAATATATATGTATATATATATATATATATATATGTGTGTATTTTAAGAAACAATATATAAATATGTATCTACCTATGTGTAAGTATGTACTCTATTTGTCAGGGTTTTTGTTTCTCAGGGTGTTTATTATTTTAAATCACGAGTATTTGCTCCAACCTGACGTTTTTACTTGAGGACGTAGTCTTCTTGAGCTTCATTTGTATGTAGTTGAACTTGACTCTTGTCTTTAACATATATGTCAGTGTGTTTTGTTTTGTTCTGTTAGGCATTTTTTTTATCCAACAGCTTTTTTACAGAAACAATGATATTGCAATTTAAGTTTGTAGGACAGATATTTTTAAACAGTTTGTTTGAAACCAAAAAACACTGAAAAGTGTTGATTCAAAAGCCCAGGTCTCCTAAAACTGATGATCTTCAATATTTACGAATAACCAAGAGAAATGGACAAGTGGCAATCATGCAGATATACACATGCACTCTTGTTTACTCAATCTCATGAAACACTTTTCTGTCTTGAAGGGCTTGCCACAAGTGTGCTGTCTCAGACTGTTGAAGAGCCCAGTGCCACGACCTCTCCAAGCAGCAGTTTTGGCGGACCCTTGGAACATTACAACGGTCTTATTCGAGATGGACTGTTGCGAGAAGATCTGCAGCAAAAGGCTGTTATGGAAAAACTGGATCAGATGCAAAAAAATCTTCGAGGCTACAGCAATGACCGCTCGTCCTTTTTTTCAAAGGTAAACGGCACAAAGTGACGTTAATTGTGGCCTAAATCCACCAAAATATATCCTGCAGATACTATGAAAGTGTTTTTATCCAATTCTAACTTATACTGTATATGTTTTTGATTCTTTTACATCTGCAATAGTTCTTCTCCCAGAGAAAGCCACCAAAAGGCTATTACATATATGGAGACGTTGGTAAGTTTTGCAACGTTATGTCATGGCTGTCAGAAAACTTAACTGTACTGGTAATAAATTGCTCAGTTCTGTTATCAGTGTGAATTTCCTCATTGACAGGCACAGGAAAAACCATGGTTATGGACATGTTTTATAATCATGTAGAGACCGCAAAGAAAAAAAGGGTCCATTTTCATGGATTCATGTTGGATGTACATAAACGTAAGTTTCTTAGTTCAGTTTTTAAGACTGTGTAAATTTACATGTACTCTATTAATGTTTGTGCACTGATCATTCTTAGGTTCTGTTAATTTTATATTTATTTATTTTATTTTTTACTATATAAATTTAATAAATGTTATGACTACCCCATAATATTTGGCATATATTAAACTGCCAGCACATTTTCCTTGCCTCTGGAATTACAGGTCGTTTTCCATCATTGTCTGATAAGGACATTATTTTCATATGGTTTATTTTCAATGTCTGAAGCCAGATAAAAATGGACAAAAAGTCCATCATTTAATATATATTAAAAAAGTCAGAGGGACTGAAATATTCCTGGAGCCCAAAAATGACCCGTGTAAGAATAAACTGATGCAAAAATAGTAAAGTTCCCATTATTTGCTCTCACTCAGATAGAGTCATGTTTATATAGGAATCCATCGGCTCAAGCAAAGCTTACCCAAAAGAAAAGTGGGTAAAATGGCAAAGGCGTACGATCCTATTGCACCGGTTGCTGAAGAAATCAGCGAGGAGGCCTGCCTTCTGTGTTTTGATGAGTTTCAGGTAAATGTTTCACTATGTAATTGTATCATTGTAATCTAATCAAGCTTTGTGATCGCTTCAGTTATCTTTTAAATCCATGCAGTGACAATCAAACCGGTACAGAGAATAATCAGTATTGATTTTTAAGGTTTCTTTTGCTTTCTCTGTTCATTAGGTCACTGACATTGCAGATGCCATGATCCTCAAGCAGCTCTTTGAGAACCTCTTTCTGAATGGGGTTGTAGTTGTTGCCACTTCCAACCGGCCTCCTGATGGTAAGAAGCAAATAATCCAGAAAAGAGTCAAAATATTGATATGTTGTCACTGGAGTGTATGTAGGACCCTGTTTACACCTGGTATTAAGATGCGTTTTGGTCGATCAGATCACAAGTAGATGAGGGAGACACATACCCTTTTACACCTGGTGTTTTAATCCGTCACTTCTGTCCTGTTTTCTTCGAGGGGAGGGTCTATGGGCAGGTAAATGTATGTCTTTTTTTTTCTTTCTTTTTTTTTTCTCAGATCTTTCGATGTAATGGACAAAACAAGCTTAGGCAATTTACATATGAATGCGTCCGGAGACGATGGAAAATCATATGGAGAGCAGCAGCTTTCGTTTCTGCTCTGACTGCCGCAAGTGTGTATTAGAAATCAGGAATGGTGAGAGAACATTGTGCTTAGTATGTTTTTTTTGTCTTTTTGAGTTTTCAGCCAACAATGTTTAAATCCCATCTGGCTAGCACACTTTCCATAATGTTTATGCATTAGGTCAGTAGGCGGAGAGTAGGCAGTCTTTTGCAGCTGTTCGAACACATTCTACCACATGAGCATCTACACTACGAAAGTAATCCAGTCAAATGCGTTTTCGACTACCTCTGGAAGTGGACAAGCTCAAAACATTTTACACCCCATTTACACCTGTATTTAGCGCTGTCCACTTGTGATCCGATTGACCAAAATTTTAATATCAGGCGTAAACACATTAATTCGGGTCTGTGGGTGACATAGCTTGTACTAATCAGCTTGCTTGTACTAATCAAGACTCTTTGCAAAACCTATTATTTGTGAATTAATTTCTTTACTATGATGCATATGTCAGTTTGATTTATGAACCACCAATATCTATGTTTCTATCCACCTACAGTATCCACCAGTGCATTTAAATAAAGGCTGGATGGAAATAGCCAGATGTAAATCAATTTCGAAAAATGTGTATAAAAATGTATGCACTCAATTAAGGCAGATTTTTATCTGATAAGAATACAAGCGCATAACGACAATTGAAACACATTTACCAAATAAAATCCCTCAAAAAACTCACATGACTTTGCCTCAACAGAGGATGTGTTTGGATAACTGGACTAACTAGCATCTCAAATGTTGATTTGGTCATTCTGAAATGCCTGAGCCAAAGTGTGTCATCAAAATGATTTAGTATAACTACCTCTCAGAACCGTGTCACACGATTGCGTTCCCAAACATCAGGCATCTGAACAAAAGCTAACATGACAGCATAGATGTGTTTCATATGCTTCCCCGATTACAGCAACTTCCATTTTTAATTAAAGACATTTTGTGCGAATTTCCTAGGAAGTAACTATTTTCTTCAAGAGAACACATCTGATGGGAACGGTGCAAATATTTTATACTATATTCCAATTTTGTGTTAAAAGTTAATTTCCAACTTTGGAAGGAAACCTAGCTTAGTGACTGTCCATCACAAAAGTGCAGTTCCTTTCAGTAACTCTTGGCTTCCAAATTCCAGTTTGTTCTGAGAACAATATCTTGTTTTACAGATCTGTACAAAAATGGATTGCAGAGGGTGAACTTTGTGCCATTCATATCTGTGCTAAAGGTAAGCACTTCAGCATTACGTTCATTATCTAATACACGTAGCACAGTGTTCATTTATTTATCCTTTATTTAACAAGGAAGATCCCATTGAGATATCATAATCTCTTCTTCCAGGGAGACCTGGCCTTACTTACTTAAAGGGGTGGTTGATTATGATTTCACATTTTTAACTTTAGTTAGTGTGTAATGTTGTTGTTAGAGCATAAACAACATCTGCAAAGTTAAAAATGCAAAGGGAGATATTTTCTTTTACAGAAATTGCTGTTTAAGGACTACAACAAACAGCTGGTAGGGACTACAACAAGCTTTTTCCTGGGTTAGTGACATCACTAACCCTAATATTTACATAAATCCTGCCCCTGAGAACATATTTGGCTGCTTTAGAGAAGAGGAAGTTGTAGTAGTGTTGTTGCCATGTCAATATTTTATGTCAGACTGCTTCACAAATGAAGGTCAATTCAACGCTGGATTTGCACAAAAGATTAACATGACGGCACATGCTAGTCGATGAGTTGATTCAACTCCACAGCAACTACATAAATTTATCCACTAACCATTCTTAAATGTCCAGTTTCATTCTAAAAGTTGTAACTTCTTCCTGAGTCTCTCCATCAGTGTCCGACTCCGGTTTAAACAATGTAAGGCTGAACACCGTTACTGACAATTGTCATTTTGGCTGCGTGAGATTCTCCAGCTTTGTTGTTGTTGAGCAACCAAAGTGTGAGCTGTTAAGGCTCCGCCCTCTTTTGGAAAGCAGGCCGGGAGCAGCAGCTCATTTTCATTTAAAAGGACGCACACAAAAATGGCGTATTTTTTTTCTCACACCCAAAAAGGGGCAAATTTGACAAGCTGTCATAAATGATCTGTGAGGTATTTTGAGCTGAAACTTCAGACACATTCTGGGGACACCAGAGACTTATATTACATCTTGTTAAAGGGGCATTATAGCTCCCTTTTAATGCCTGTTAATTTTGTTATTTTCCGATGGAAGTACTGCATGTAGTTCAGTGGTCAAATGTCTTTTAAACAGGAGTATTGCCAAACACTACGTCTGGATTCTGGAATAGATTATCGGAGAAGAAATCGCCCTGCAGCCGGAAAACTCTTCTACCTGTGAGTAAATTCATTATGTTGTACAAAATGAGATGTTACTGCATTAGTTTAGTGATGCACTTTTAATCATTTCAGTAAGAGTAATGCTAGTTGAGTCTTTAATCACAGACATGCATCTTGAAATTGATTTCTGAAGTATTTAAAGCTGTGTAATGTGTAATTTCGGCACCGCTAGCATTACCGAACAGGGTTGCAAAAATAATGATTGCCTTCAAAGGATCCAAACTTGCACCATTATATGAGACCGTGTCGCTTGGGCCAGTCAGGAAGAACCACTTTTCGAATATCGTCATATGAATTGCTTCCTTTTAGTTGTCTCTTCATATTAAGATGGAATAGGAAAAAGTATTTAACATCCAAAACATGACCTGCTTCAGCTTGAACAGTGCGTGTTGGTGCTTTGAATAAAAAGGTTGTATTATGAAGTGATTAATTATTTATTAAATATTTATTTTAATTTAGTTCCAGTGAACCCGATGTTAATGCAACACTCGATAAGCTGTTTGATGAGATGGCCTTCAAACAGAATGACAGTAAGTTGGTTGCTGATATGTTCTCTGAAGAACACAAAACAGCCTTGTTTAATTAGCTGATGGTTTATCAGTAAAAACACCCCAACAAAAGAATTTCTAATGACAGACCATTAGATGTCATAGTGCTACAGATGTAAATGTGAGTTGCCATTATATGTGTATTACAAAGTAACTGAATTAAGTATTACTGGCCCTTTATTTATTTTATTTATTTATTTATTTTTTAACCAGCCATAAATCTTTTTTATGCAGATTTGATTCAGGTTCATTTTGTTTATCACAGTTACCCGACCCAGATCTCTAAAGGTACATGGCAGGATACTGACACTTGACAAAGCATGTGGGACCATAGCAGATTGCACCTTTGAGGAGCTGTGTGACCGGGTAAGCTTATGTTTTCCATGCCAACTCGCATTCAGTCATTAAAATGAACTAGAATCAATGAGAATTGTGTTTTTTTATTTTACTCTTAGCCTATAGGAGCCAGCGACTACCTGGAGATGTCTGCTGTGTTTGACACAGTTTTCATCCGAAACATTCCTTTGCTCACTTTGAACAAGAAGACGCAGGCCAGACGCTTCATAACTCTCATTGACGCACTATATGAGCATAAGGTAAGTCACGAGATGCTTGAGATTTTTATTGGAAGGTCTTAAAGGAACCTCTGACAGTTTGGTGGGAAATCTCCTCAGGTTCGTGTGGTGCTGCAGGCAGACGCTCCATTAGATGAGCTGTTTGTTCATGAACATCACGACGATCATGACCATCATGACACTCATGTTTTATTGGATGATCTGGGCATTTCAAGGGTAATTTACAAATCATTTCCTACTTAAATTCTTTGAGAATGGAAAAAGAAAATGATTTTTGGTAACACTTTATGATAAGGTCTTAATTGTTAACATTAATGTATTAATGATCAATATGTTTGTTACTGTATTTATTAGTCTTTGTTGATGTTAGTTAATAAAAATAGTTGTTCATTGTTCACATTTGCATTAACTAATGTTAACAAATAAAACATTTGATTTTAATAATGTATTAGTAAATGTTGAAATTAACATCAAGATTAAAAAATGCTTTCAAAGTATTGTTCATTCTTAGTTCATGTGAACTAAAGTAGTTAATTAATGTACCTTATTGTAAAGTTTTATCTGATTTTTATTTATTTTTTGTAAGCATAAAGATTTTATTATAAATCTGAGATAAGCCCCTGAAATTGTATCCACCTATCATTTATATACAGTGCTCAGCACAAATGAGTACACCCCCTTTGAAAAGTAACATTTTAAACAATATATCAATGAACACAAAAACAATTTCCAAAATGTTGACAAGACTAAGTTTTATATAACATCTGTTTAACTTATAACATGAAAGTAAGGTTAATAATATAACTTGGAGAACAAAATTTTCAGTTTTACTCAAATTAGGGTGATGCAAAAATGAGTACACCCCACTAAAAGCAAAGCTAAATTTTAGACTACAAATGTCTAATTTAACAAGAATTCAACCACAGGTGAGTCTAATTATTCATTACACAGGTGTCCAGCAGACAGCTGACTATAAAAGAGTGTTAAAACTCCTTCCCATTTCATGCTGTCAGCAATGGCACCACATGGAAAAGAAATGTCACAAGAAAATAATTTCTTTACACCAGAAAGGTGAAGGCCACAAGAAAATCAGCAAAGCTTTATTTATCAGTCAGAATACTGTAGCAAAAGTGGTACAAATATTTTAAAAAGATGGAACGGCAACCATCTCACAGAGACGTCCAGGTCGTCCACAGAAGTTATCACCTCGACAGGAGCGTCTTCTGATGAGAAGGGTTGAAGAAAATCGTCATGCGAGTTCACTGCAGTTATCTAAAGAAGTAGAAAGCCAAACTGGGGTGACTATTTCCCGTGACACAATATGGCGTACACTGCAGAGGAATGGCATGCATGGGTGCCGTCCACGAAATAACCCTCTCCTAAAGCCCAGGCACAAAAAAGATAAATGTTTTTGGAACTGATGGCTTCAAAACTGTATGGTGTCGCAAAGGTGAGGAATACAAAGAAAAAAGCATGGTGCCTACAGTGAAACATGGTGGTGTCAGTGTCCTTATGTGGGGCTGCATGAGTGCTGCTGGTGTCTGGAGCTGCATTTCATTGATGTCATCATGAATTCACAGATGTACTGCTCTATACTGAAAGAGAAGACTCTACCATCACTCCATGCCCTTGGTCGTCGTGCACTTCTCCAACATGACAATGATCCTAAACACACATCTAAGGCCACTGTTGGATTTCTGAAGAACAGGGTGAAAGTGATTCAGTGGCTCCTGATCTGAACCCAATCGAACACCTATGGGGAATTCTGAAGAGACAAGTTCAGCATCACTCTCCATCCAGCATCCAGTCTCTAAAAGAGCTCATTCTTGAAGAATGGAAAAAGATAGATGTTGCAAAATGTCGCCAACTTGTTCATTCCATGCCTAGAAGACTTGGTGCTGTCATTAAAAATCATGGAGGCCATACAGAGTACTAGATGTAGTAGTTTTTGTTGTGGGGTGTACTCATTTTGAGTAAAACTGAAAAATGTGTAATCTAAGTTATATTAACCTTACTTTCATGTTATAAGTTAAACTGATGTTATATTAAACTTTAGTCTTGTCAACATTTTGGAAATTGTTTTTGTGTTCACCGAGATATTTAAAATGTTACTTTTCAAAGGGGGTGTACTCATTTACGCTGGATAATGTTTCCACTACCACACTACCAGGCTTAGGATTTTTATATTCATAAATCATTCTAATATGCTGATTTTCTGCTCAAGAAACGTTTCTTATTATCGTTGTAAACAGTTGTGCTACAAAATATTTTTATAGACCCCATAATACATTATTTTCAGGATTCTTTGATGAATAGAAAGTTCAAAAGATTCAAAACAGCATTTGTTTGAAATGGACATCTTTTGTGACATTATAAATGTCTTTACTGTAACTTTTTATTAATTTAATGCATCCTTGCTGAATAAAAGTGTTAGTTTATTTAAAAGAAAAATCTTACTGACCCCAAACTTTAAAACATGTTTTGACCAAATTCCATCCCACAATCTATAAATATGGTAATATTACAAGTTATATTTTGCTCAAATAAAATAAAGCCTATTTTCGGTGCTATTTATTACCCACACCCCCCTCAAAGCTAAATGTTTTTTTGTTTTGTTTTTCATTAATGTAATCCAAAGAATCTCAGTACTGAAATACAACAGTACTTTAATGGTCAAATATACGTGCAAAATGTTAATGAGTTATGAGAATCACTACTGAGAATGTTTAGATGCTGTGTGCTTAATTGTCATAAAAATAATGTCACTGCATGAACCTCTGAATGGTCTTAAAAAAAATAGACTACACTTTAGAA
Source organism: Chanodichthys erythropterus (assembly GCF_024489055.1). Taxonomy (NCBI): domain Eukaryota; kingdom Metazoa; phylum Chordata; class Actinopteri; order Cypriniformes; family Xenocyprididae; genus Chanodichthys; species Chanodichthys erythropterus. Next base: position 6,824,643 of record NC_090238.1, on the reverse strand, counting down.
AAAAATTTTTGTTGATGATCTCTTCACATCGGCTGGGCAGCAGTGATTTGATTAGCTCTTTTAATGTGTCAGGATGCAGGCAGCTCGCTGGCCATCTTCACGGGGGAGGAGGAGGTGTTCGCCTTCCAGAGGACAGTATCTCGCCTTACTGAGATGCAAACAGAGGAGTACTGGGTTGCAGGAGAGCGGAGCTCTAAGTAGCTTTTATCATTACTAACTCCATATACCGCAGCCATCTCAACTATCATAAGATTCAGCCTCTCGTGAGGTCTTGGGATCAACTCCATTTTGATTTGGTGAGGATTGTATTTTAATCAGGACTGTATGGTATAATGCTGCACTTTATAAACGCACATGCACATATGAACGTGACACTGGCCTCTTTTCTGAGGTTTGGTCTTGAAAGATGGGCAGTTTTGTTGGAAGATACTGGATCTGCCAAAGATATGTTTGAAATCAGACTGCCTTTCTGGTTTGTAAAATATTTTATTGACAACCTATAGTTGTCAGATTGCTGATATGCAACCTATTTAAGATTAATGTTTGCATTAAAATTATTTTAACTTTTATTGATGTCTGATTGTTCTGAACCTTTCTCTAGTGTTTGTGTTCATAATATGAGAATATCAATCATCATGTATATTTAGGTCTACGGAAGGAGACATGTTAACTTGGACCTTTGCTCTGCGGACCTGAGATTCATTCATTCATTCATTCATTCATTCATTCATTGGTGGTACTTACTAAATAAAGCTCATGCTTATAATTTGGGGTTTGTTCAAATCCCTAATCCTAAGAATTACATTTTGGGGCTTATCTTGCCTGTAGCACATATTGTGCAATGTGCATGAATGATACCTCAGATTGAAGTGTGAATTTACTTTTGTGATCACTAAGAGAAACAACTGCATAGCAATGCCTTGGAAACAATTCTTCTCATTACTGTAATGCACGACAATGTCATATTTCTGTTCCTATTATTTTTAAAGATTCTCTCTTGAAGGCACAATGTGTAATTTTTTGCTGCTAGAGGTCGCTTATTCAAAACAAAAGAAGTAGCTTGATGACGCCTTGATTTCGCGGAATCATGGGAGACGTTGTCTTCACGTCAACATCCGGTGGAAAAGAATCCAATGGTATTCGGGCAGAAATCATATTAATGGATAAGCTAATGTATTAAAGATTTATTTACATTACTGTAGTATGAAGCAGGGTGTTTGGCTGAAAGGAAACGAGGTCGCTGGAGCGATTGCTAATGAGAGAAGAGCGTGACACATGCCTCGCGAGAAGTGGGGCTTTTATTATGCTTTTATTAGACCGCTTTCGCTTCTAATAGTCAAGCATATGTCGGGTAAAGCAGCGCTGTTTATCATATTAGATACATTTTCGTGTTGAAAGTTGTTATAGTGCTACTCTGCGTTCGCTTGGCAGTAAGCTAGATTGATATTAGTCATGGTAAAACATTGTACTTGCTGTAAATCAAGAAAACGAGATTTAAACAGTAAGACTTACTGTGTTGAGCTGTATAACATTAGTTTTCTGTTGATAAATGTATCCAAACAGTTGCTCACCTGTCTAATAAAATGCGTAATATAAAGCGTCTTTGGTGTTTCCATGGTTTCTACAAAATAAAAATAAAAAATCGAGGGTAATGCAGGTATGATGTCATTGATAGACGACTCACGGGTCCGTGTCCTGGTTAAAATTTCTCTGGATTGAAGTCAACAAAATATATAACACTGTTCTAATGGTTTTTGGGTATTTTAATCCAAAAATCTTACATATTGTGCCTTTAAATTTCAAGTAATTTCCCCTAATTTACAAAACAAATACCCCTAAGGAAACATGATTTTAAATCATGTAAACTTCCGTGAGATGGCTAGACTCCAGTCAGAGCCTGATAAAAGCCATTTTATTGGACATGGAGCGTGTCGCCACATGGGAGTCAATATTTTGGGATCTTTAAGCCGCTGTTATAAAGGGTTAGTTCACCCAAAAATGAAAATTGTCATTTATTACTTGCCCTCATGCCGTTTCACACCCATAAGACCTTCGTTAATCTTCAGAACACAAATTAAGATATTTTAGTTGAAATCTGATGGCTCCATGAGGCCTCCATAGGGAGCAATGACACTTCCTCTCTCAAGATCCATAAAGGTACTAAAAACATATTTAAATCAGTTCATGTGAGTTCAGTGGTTCAATATTAATATTATAAAGCAACGAGAATATTTTTGGAGCGCCAAAAGCTTCGGAGCACAATGACCTCAGGAAGTGTATTGAATCTGCTGTTTGGAGTGCCAAAGTCATGTGATTTCAGCCATTGGTGGTTTGACACGCGATCTGAATCATGATTCGATACACTGATTCAATGTGCTCCGATGCTTCCTGAAGCAGTGTTTTAAAATCGTTGAAGTCGTTTTTTTTTTTTTTTTTGGCGCTCCAAAAATATTCTCGTCGCTTTATAATATTAATATTGAACTGGATCTTGAGAGAGGAGGTGTCATTGCTCCCTATGGAGGCCTCACGGAGCCATGGGATTTCAACTAAAATATCTTAATTTGTGTTCTGAAGATTAACGAAGGTCTTACGGGTGTGGAACGGCATGAGGGCAAGTAATGACAGAATTTTTGGGTGAACTAACCCTTTAATATAATTAATAAAATTCTAATATAATTCTAATATATAATAATCATATAATAAAATAAGCATATTGCAGCAGATACCAGCTGTCATGAAATGAATTATAAATACTCTTAATGGCCATAAAACAGGTTTGATTTTAAATGTCCAGTGTATTTTGTTTTTGTTTCTTTTCTTGTCAGTTTTTGAGATTCACCAAATCGCATTTTCTTCAGAGAGTGGAAAAATGCTCTTCCAAGGCTCTTAGCCTGTCTAGGAGCCATTTATTAGAGAGAGTGTGTATAAAATAAGAGCTCTTGTGATGGCATATCTGTGTAGCGTGCAGATGACGCGCGCGGCAGTGGATTGTGAGCTCAGCTCCGGCCCTTTAAGAAGCAGTTCCTCTGACTGTTTCCAGGGGGCGGATGATCTGTGTGTTACTGTTCTTTTCTTTAGTTTGCAGCGGAGCAGCAGCAGCGCATTAGAGGCTTTGGCAGTGCTGGATCGCCCGGGTTGCGGGACGCGATGTCCTGCTCCGACATGGAACAGGGATCATGGAGGTTTACTGGGAAAAACTGTGTGTCTGTTAGGACTCATTCGTGTTGATTTGGCGAGGGACGGATGTGGAGGTATGGCTCGATCATTTGAGGACACTTTAGCGAACGTACAGCCTTTCCTAATCGCTTTAAATCCAATATTTTATTAAAGGGCAGCTGCCTACTGAAGCAAAGTAACATTCACGTTATGATGTAATGTTACAATGTAACACGTTCGCAGCGCGACGTCATGCAACAATGTAACGAATTCGACCGTCCGCTCTGTTACAGTCTTTATGCTTCTGAACCACGGAAGCTTCATTAAACGAGCTTTGTTTGGAGCATTTTCGTTGGTTTATTACGGACTCTTAAAACTAACCAAATCGAGCGAGATCCACGCACGAATCCGTCTATATGCTGTAAGCGTACATGATGCACTCGAACGCATTTGTAAATATTCCTAAACCTCTCATAACATCATTTCGGTTCTCGAAGTGTCCCGGATTGAAATGTGGACTCTAGAAGTGATCCATTAATGGCATGCACGAGGGCACTGCTGCTGTTGTGTTCAGAAAAGCCGTCCATTGATCATTCATTTGAAGGAGTCGAGGAAATATGGCAGATGAGATAGATAAGCCCTTGGCTGTGGACGTCGACATAGACCCTGATTTCGAGCCCCAAAAAAGGCCCAGGTCTTGCACCTGGCCTCTGCCCAGACCAGAGTCCAATGCTGGAAAAGCAGAACCAGCAGATGTGGGAATCATTCCCGAGGAAGAGGTGGATGAAAATGGCACTGATGATGCTTGTGCATCTAGTGACATTACAGGCGCATCAAAGCCTGTCAGTGTCACAGAAGGAAATGAGAGTGCTGCTGCTCCTGCCATACAAACCAATGCTGCCGTCAGTGGTAAAGACACCTATGGCTCTCCTGTTTCTTCGCAACATGCTCTGCCCGCTGCCTGCAGCGACTCCAGCATCAATGGTCTGATTCCTCAGCAGCCCAGAAAATCCTCTGCCCGCAGGAACGCCTGGGGAAACTATTCCTACGCAGACCTCATCACTCAAGCCATCGAGAGCACGCCAGAGAAAAGGCTGACATTGGCCCAGATTTATGATTGGATGGTCCGGAATGTGCCATACTTCAAGGACAAAGGTGACAGCAACAGCTCTGCGGGATGGAAGGTACGTCAGGTCAAAGAGATGGGCTGGATTTTAACCTTGACTTGCTTATCAGGAGTGTTTATGGTCTATAAATCTATATCAATTTGTTGCTGGTAGTATTTTTTTTTTTTTTTTTTTTTTTTTTTTTAGGCTTCTGTTTTTACAGAGTGGTAAAATGGCATAGTTGAATGTTGGAAATGTGGACTACTAGTCATGTCATGTGTGGTTTGCTGATTAAGTGCAAGCCGCTGTAGTCATGCCAAAGGGCGTAACAGCAGATAAACTGGGAAAGGTGCCACTGATAAAGACGACCTTTTGAATGGCCCTTGCCTCATCATTTCAAAGTATTGAAGCTTGATAAGAAGAATTGTCGTTATAGCAAATATCTATAATATTTCCAGTGATCGTTTATTGTGTCGTCAATGTGATCGCACTTTCATGAATTAATTGTACATTCTTTTTTCTTTTCTGAGCACTGGCATTTGCTTTGATTCCAGGGATTAGCTTGGCCTGGAAAAACAATTTATCCAACATGGAATCAAGTCTAATGAATGCTCTTGGTATAGCTGGATTTGAATTAGAGAAAAACCTCAGGAAATCCCTGTGCAATCCTGCAGATGTAAGGCTGTTGAGCTGCTGTTGTGCAGATATTACGTTTAAAAAGATGATTCGGCACCTTTGCAAACAAGCCATGCCCAGTGGATTGTAAATGCTTGATTATTTCTTATACGATTTGCATATAATATGCATAATTATTTGAATCAGTTTTGTTTGAAAATTGGCTTCACTGCCATAGTAACATGCAAGTTAGCCAAACTGAATGTTTAAATCCTTTCTGTTTAAGAAAACATACATTTTGGTTATTCTTCAAAAAAAAGGTCCATTCTTACTACCAGACTGTAGGAACAGTCAACCGTGTTCAGTGCAGATAAAGCCATCCTGCAGAGTGTTTGCATCTGCCTGCCACTGAATGAAAAAAAAATAGAAACCATGGGCATATTGTCAGTGTGAGGGTTGCTATTGGCTGCTTCGTCCCCACCTCCACTTGCTATTGGCTCTTGGGTACAGCATAAGAAGCAATCAGCTGACTGGAAACTATGTAGGTCAGTGTGTAGCAACGTGTGAAGAGCTTTGGTGTTTGACTCTGAGATACAGCATTGTGTGTAAACTGGCAGCGCTCCAGTGCTGTTCTGAGTGGTGCTTTGCTCAAAAGGGACTGCATCATGGCTTTCAGATGATTTCAGCCCCTGTTTTCATCTATTATAGTTATTCTTCATGGTCTTTTGTGGATTTAATTCAATAGAAAGCAGCACCACTGAATTTTTAAGATGATTTTCATTGCAAAGTTCACATACTCTTACACTCTGTTTAATGCGGTGGGTTACTAATATGAACATTTTATAAGCTGGTAAATCTCAGCTGTTAAGAATGTTTTCCCCCTAAAATTCACGTTACCGTAATGCCGAACCCACATTATATAATAATATTAACCAAATTTTTCATTGTAATGTGGAAAAAGTAATATATTTTATATTTGGGAATGAGATTTATTTTACCCCACAATGCAGTAATGCGTATAAACAGATTTAATAGTTATCACAATGCAAAAAAAAAAAAAAAAAAAAAAGTTCTAAAAATAGGCTTCATTTTGTTCAGTAAATTTTGTTTTCTTTTTGGTGATTCATTATGAATTATATGATAAAATATATAATTGCATATCTATGATATATATTTCTTGGCTGCATAAAGGCGGAGCAAATAGGGGGTTCTGGTGGCCCACAGGTTAATGATCAAGCATCTTAATGCTAAACTTTCAGATTTAGTGCCCAGAGGGGGTGAGCCATCTTTGATGCACTTGTGCTTTTGCTCAAGTTGCTTAACTTTTAAGATGATTGAGAAGAGCTGTAGCTGAATTTGCCATTTTAGGAGATGCTTTTCATCCATCCTTTATAGTCAAAGCAGGTCAAAACATCACTACTTTATCGTGATATCTTTTTGAAGTTTTAGACTAGAATTTTCAAAAACATTAGAATATTATAAACATAGATTATATATATATGTGAAATATGCATTTTGATTGCAATTGTTGTTGTAATTGCAGGAAAAGCAAGCATGGATATAATAAACGTTCAAACTGGTTTGATCATTGATTCAGTTCCTCATTGAAGATACCGCTCTCATTGTAAGCCTAGTTTGTAATGATCTGTTTTGTAATCAATGTAGCTATGATTGTCAACAAACAATCTGATGCATGTCTTAGATTAGATTCTCAATCCAATCAATTCAGTTAGCCAGCTTAACAATGCAAAAAAGGGGAACTGCTTACGTACCTAACGAATGTGTTTGGGATACATGTTCTTCTCAGAATAGGAAAAAGTCTTGGTTTAAATCCAGTAATAGGCTTGAAGCAAAGGCATTAATGGATGTGAAGTGTTAGGAGGTCTGCCCATTCACTCTTGGAGAAGTTCAAGCAAAGGTCAGTAAAGTGATGTTCACAGGACAATGTTGAGTAGAGTCCAGCCTTTTTCAAGATGTATCACAGCAGGCACAGCAGTGGTAATTTCGCACAATTTTTCAGACTGCTTGAGTATACATAAAAAAGGCAAACCATGTCTTGCTTGTGAATTTTTATCCATAATGATGCTGCATTATGGATTGCTGTGGATTCTGTGCTGCAGTCCACATTAATGCAGCTTCACTGCACTGCACTGCACTCTTAAACTTTGTTTAAAAATGGAACTAAATTTTGTTAGTGATTGCACTGGAGTAGCTACAAAATTGGCTGTTTTCTGTTGCATATGTGAAATGCCAAAAGCCGACCACTCAGAGTTACCCAGTTGAACTGCACAGCACAGACCAATTACCTGGAAAGCCCAATGGACGGTGCAGAGTGCGTTGATTTACTTGCAGAATGGTCTTGACCACAGAGCCCAGACCAATTTGAACAGTGTGTGTGAAATTCAAATGGGCACAGCCCATTTTTCTATTTCTGTATTTTCTTTTGGACTAGTGTTTATTTGTTAAAAGTGAGAATTAGTCAATTAAGAATTTAATTGCATTTCAGCACAGAATATTTGGTTACAAACCCCTATGGGAACCACAAATGCCTAGTTGCTAACAGACTCAATATACACAACAGCATTGACATGGAAATCAGGATTGGTTGATTTTGAATGATTGATTGAATTGATTTTTCTTATGCTATGCCCTAAAAATAAGTACTGTTTTTGTGAAAAAAAGGTACATACTTTTAAAGTGTATATCAGAAGAGTAGGCAAGCTTTGGGGCAAGTAAAAACTTCGTTATAATTGCGTCTTTAACAGACGCTCGTAGTTATGTGCATCCTGTTACCATTTAAACTGCCCTGTCAATCATCTTGCCAATCAGTTAAAATCCTCCACACTCACTCTTCCTTCCATTTCGGAGAGAAATATAGTAGCACGTTGGTCTACCAGTTGTGGGTCTTTCATGTGGAGAACTCCTCTGGCCGGTTTCATAGACAAGGCTTAAGCTAGTCACAGACTAAAATGCGTGTTTGACTGAAAGAAACTTGCTCTGACATATCTTAAAATATGTCAGTGCCATAGTTATGTCTCAATATTCACACCAGTAATGTTTTTTTCTAAAGCACATTTATAAAAGCTACTTAAATGTCTTAAATGAATCCTGGTTTAGTCTAAGCCCTGTTTGTGAAACCGGGCCCTCATGTTTTTGCAATTTGCCTAATGATGCATTCAAAAGTTAATGACTAAATGTATCTTTACAAAAGTTCACAATGCTGTTGCAGATGAAATATAATGTGGATAACATTGAATAAATATCTTTTCATCAGTTGGGTAATGATTATTAATCACACAAGCCCCTTTATCTAAACTTCTCCACTTATCCGTTGCACATCTGCCATGTTTGTAGTTTTTTTTAAACACTTTATATTCGTGTTTGTAGTTCTAATCGAATCCTCGTCCAACGCGCAATGGGTTGTAGGCAATATTAGCTGTTAGAGTGTGCACGGATCTGCACTTCGGACACTAACCGGATAAAGTGGACCATCCAGGTATCTTTGGAGTATTCATTTTAACATACTACCATTTGGGACAAGCTAATTCTAATTTCAAATACTATTTAGGACACATAGTATGTGAATTGGGAGCAGCAATTGACTCTTGGTCAGAGGGGTCACATGACTTTTCAATTTCTGGATAAAGCAATCAAGTCAAAGTGCTATTGTTCCTCACTCAGCATTGTGCTCTATTGATTCCAAGATAATTTGAACATTAGCCCATTATTCTGCTTTTTAATGGCCAGATCCTTGATGAATAAATCTGAGGGGTCTAAATAAAGCTGCATATGAATGTTTCAATGTTGCATGTCTAATGATGCACGGCTCATTCTCTTCTTTTCTCTTTTCACAGAACTCAATACGACATAACCTGTCACTCCACAGTCGCTTTGTCCGGGTGCAAAATGAAGGAACAGGAAAGAGTTCATGGTGGATCGTCAACCCAGATGGCGGAAAAGGGGGGAAAGCACCGCGGAGACGTGCAGTTTCCATGGACAACAGTAATAAACTCATCAAGAGCGCCCGTGGCCGTGCCGCAAAGAAAAAGGCAGCTCTTCAGGCTACTCAGGATGGAAGCTCAGAGAGTTCCTCCAGCCTGTCCAAATGGACCGGTAGCCCGACCTCCCGCAGTAGCGACGAGCTCGACGCTTGGACGGATTTCCGTTCTCGCACTAATTCCAACGCCAGCACCCTAAGCGGACGCCTTTCCCCAATCCTGGCCAACCTTGAGATGGACGAAGTTCCTGATGACGACTCTCCCCTGTCGCCCATGCTGTACTCCAGCCCTAGTAGTATGTCTCCGTCCACCGGGCTGACCGAACTGCCCCGTCTAGCTGACCTTGCAGGAACCATGAACCTCAATGACGGCCTCTCTGATAACCTAATGGACGACCTTCTAGACAACATCAGCTTGACGGCTTCCCAGTCTCCGGGTCAAGATGAGAGTGGGGCCAACCTACAGGGAAGCCCTGTGTTTACCTTCAGCTGCTCTGGGAGCAGTCTGGCAATTCCCTCTGGCAGCTATGGCACTAACTCCATGTTCAGCCCTCCGTCCGTCACTGGACTGAGGCAGTCTCCAATGCAAACTATCCAGGAAAACAAGCAGGCTACGTTCTCCTGCGGTTCCCTCTTTAGCGAGCAGAGTCTGCAGGACTTGCTCAGCTCCGAGTCCAACAGTCGCAGCGATGTCCTTCTTACCCAATCTGACCCTCTTATGTCACAAGCCAGTGCCTCCCTTTCCTCCCAGAATGCGCGTCGCAGTGCGCTGTTGCTGCGTAATGATCCCATGATGTCCAACCAGGCTGGGCCTGGAGGACAAGCAGGCCTCAAGAAGGTGTCGCCATCTGGATGGCGGATGAACTGCAGCGAGTCAGACTACCAAAGCTTGATGAAGCAACATCTTCAACAGTCTCCCTTCAGAAGCACATCTATGCAGCTAAACTCCTCTGATTCGTTGTTGGCAGGTCTCAACGGCAGCGTTTCCTCCATTCAATTGGTGTCTCAGGAGCGATTCCCATCTGAATTAGATCTGGAGGCATTAAGTGGGAGTTTCGATTGCGACATGGACACCATCACTCGCAACGATCTGATGGATGCCGATGGCCTGGAGTTCAGCTTCGATTCCCATCTTATCTCCTCTCAGAATGTTAATCTGACTTCAGAGAGCTTCTCCAGAACCAAACGAACCTCCTCCCAAAGCTGGGTACCAGGTTGATCCGGCCAGGCCCAGGAATGTAGGGACAGGCAGAACACCGCATTTGAGCCAAACTGTCCACTGTAAAGCAACTGTACATTATGCTGTAGAAAAGCTATTTGACATCCATTGGAATGAGTTTGAGTTAACGTCAATGATTTACCCAGTCGGTGTTGTAGTTTTGTGGCTGTACGTTTTTGTATCGTCATGATTGAGGCTGGTTTAATGGACGTCGTAAAGTGTTTCGACAAATTTATCCTTGAAGTGCTTGCAAGTTAATCTATTCGCCAGTAGCAAGGTAATTAACTCAGCTGCTAGAGTATGGTAAGTGGAGTATCGTAAATAAAAGGTTGTCTATATATGAAGGCTTGAATAACAGTACTTCCCTTAGTATGTCTAGAATACGAAATCCCTAAAACCCACCACTGTGTACAAGGGTGCCTGCACATTAGAGGAAGCTCTTACAAATTAATTTGGGAGAGTGGAAAGAGTCGGGTCAGTTTGACAACCAAGCGAGAATCTTGAATTCTCTAGTACCTGTGACTGGCATTGCAGTGAAAAGTTAAAATATTCTCAACTTTTCATCTTGTCACTTTGGCAAACCCTTGCGTTTTCTTTGTCGTTGCGATACGTTATCCTAATTGAAATCAAGTCAACTCTAGTCTGTAGGTGCCCTTAGTTTGTTGTAATTTGTTGTAACCGTAATCAGGATTAAAAGATTTATAGTCCTCACATTGCAACAAACACTTGCCTCTTGCCAAACTTGTCCTCTACAGGACAATTGCAACAATGGCCTGTTTACAATACGAACTGTTGAGAATGTTTCTGTTGTCAGAAAAATGGCCATGGAAAATCTGTCTGTTTCTCAGATTATTTTTTGTAAAAGCTGAAAAGGGGAAGAGATTGTGTTTTTGTGAAACCAGTGATCATAATGTATCCTTGACTCCTTTTACGGCAAAAGTGAACTATGATATGATATAAGCTATGTATTTAGTGTTCTGCTGTATGAAACTAGTTTGTCAGTGTTTCCCATGGATTTCCTAACAAAACCTGTGCATTTATCCTGCTCCGAGTTCTTGAACACGGGGTTCTTGAGCATCTCAATCACCCCTGAACTGCTTTCACTTCCTATTTTAGAATAGATTATGAGCGATTATATTTGTATATTTGAATGTGTATACAGACACACACACACATACACACACATAGGGCCTCGTTAATGAAGTAATTGCTGTATAAATTATTTATCATTATCAGTTGAACAATTTGAACAAATTTGTATTGTGTGCATGTACTGTACACGGCCTGTATACATGCATGTAACCATTTATGTAAGAATGGGTTTACAAATTTCTGCGTAAATCATAGATTTCTGTTGTACTTGCATTTCATAAATGAGGCCCATAGTGCATATGTGTATGTGCTGTACACTGATTATGTGTGTATGTGTGCGTGTTTACACATACATATTGGATTCATTAAGCTATATTAACAATTATAAATTTTGGAACGCTGATTAAGGACCACTAGATGTTTGTGTATTTGTAGCAGGAAAAAAATTAAGCTAAGAGCATTTGGTGCTAAGTGAAATCGTGTTGGGTCAGTACATATGGCTGGCATGTTACTTTCTTAGCATTTATGTGTACGTTTCTACACAATGGCTGGTGCTAGTAGAACGTGTGCATCAGGTGTGATGGCAGTGTGTTTTAAGCATCCTAATAGTTTTAAAATGAAAGGCAGCCACATTGTAGTATATGGATAAGCTATGTAAGAAAGCACCTACGCTGTACTGTATTTCACTGTTGATCTTGCATATGCCAGACAACCAAACGAGGCTGATGAAAAATAATGCAACTATTCAGTCTGATAAAATAGTGCCATTCAGGGACAACTTGCAGGCGTTTCAGTAGTTGTAACCTAATGTTGTTTTAACATCACAGTCGAATGTACCTTTTTGTTAAGGTCAGTTTCACACCCAGAATTTTCATAAGCCTCTTAGAAGCACTGATTTTTATAATCTGCTTTTTATAATCAGCTGGAGTCACAGAATTTAAGATGACTATAAAAAGTCGATTGTGCTGTGTTTACCTTTGTTTACTTAGTTTCACATTGTGTAATCCATTTCAGCATCATAAATGGCATCCTCAAAATAGAAATGCTTTTAATTCTGGGTTTTCATTTCCTTTGGGTAGGATCATTGTACTTCACACAAGAGCTACAACAATTTTCATTCATTTTGAATTTTAATCCTTAAAAGAAGGATTTAACACGAATTGTGAAAAGGAAATCTGCGTGTGTAGCACCACACACCACAGCTGGCCGTTAGTTAGCATCCACTCAATGTTTGCTTGACTTTACCTGTGTATTTCCATTTTGGATAATGTAAACAAGGTAGTGCAAGGCAAGGTGCATGTAAATAAAGCTTGTATGACACAATACATTTCTTTCTCCAGTCTTTATTTTAATATGTTGTGGAATAAGCAACTGATTTAATGCTTGTGCGTCTGTCTGGACAAACTAATCAGTAGAAAAAAAGTGCTTTTAAACTATTATTTGCAACAACAAAAAAAGCATGCAATGTGCCCTAAAAGTCTAAAGTCGTATATTGAAAATTTGAGGTTTTTAACCATTTAATCTGGAAATTTTTCTTATTGCAAGTGAATTTATTTAAATCACAGTTACTGGCCAAAGCATTGAGTTTTAAATCGGTATATTCACAGTTTCAGTGTAATCCTGATCAAGGCTCTTGTTGGAAAACACTCTCTGATTTATTTGATTTCATTGGCTCAGTTTTCTTTGGATCATGAACGCACTTAATTTAAAAACACTTAACTTGAACTACACTGCCTGACCCCCGCCCCCCAATAAAAATAAGAACAAAATTTCACTTTTTTGATTTAAATAGGCAAATTAAGCATCTATGATTGGATAATTATTGCAGTGATTATGTTTCTAGCTTGTTATGTTTGGCAGCAGTTATTAATTGATGGAGTGTGTAGCTTTTCATTTCTTAAACGACCATGTAGGAAAACACATCATGGCCATATTCCAGGATGATAATGTCAGGATTCATCAGGCTCAAATTGTGAGAGAATGGTTGTGAGAGCATGAAGAATCATTTTCACACATGAACTGGCACCTTTGAGTCCAGACCTTAAAGGGTTAGTTCACCCAAAAATGAAAATAATGTAATGTATTACTCACCCTCATGTCGTTCTACACCCGTAAGAGCTTCATTAATCTTCAGAACGCAAATTAAGAATTTTTTGTTGAAATTCGATGGCTCAGTGAGGCCTGCATAGCCAGCAATGATATTTCCTCTCTCACAATCTTTTAATGTACTAAAACATATTTAAATCAGTTTATGTGAGTACAGTGGTTCAATATTAATATTATAAAGTGACTAGAATGTTTTTGGTGCACCAAAAAAACAAAATAACGACTTATATAGTGATGGCCGATTTCAAAACACTGCTTCATGAAGCTTCGGAGCGTTATGAATTAGTGTATGGAATCATGATTCGGATCGTGTGTCAAACCACCAAACTGCTGAAATCACGTGACTTTGGCGCTCTGAACTGCTGATTCCACATCAAAGATTCATAACGCTCCAAAGCTTCCTGAAGCAGTGTTTTGAAATCGGCCATCACTAAATAAGTTATAAAGTTTTTTTTGGGCGCACCAAAAATATTCTCGTCGCTTTATAATATTAAAGGATTAGTTCACTTTCAATTAAAATTTTCCTGATAATTTACTCACCCCCATATCATCCAAAATGTTCATGTCTTTCTTTCTTCAGGCGAAAAGAAATTAAGGTTTTTGATGAAAACATTCCAGGATTATTCTCCTTATAGTGGACTTCAATGGCCTCAAACAGTTCAAGGTCAAAATTTCAGTGCAGCTTCAAAGGGCTTTAAACGATACCAGATGAGGAATAAAGGTCTTATAAGTCCTTTTTTGAAAAAAATACAACCGTATATGCTTTATAAACACAAAATATCGCCTTACGAGTGCTTCCGCCAAAACCACACTTTCGTATTCTTCAAAAAGCTTACGCTGTATGTCCTACGCCTTCCCTATTCTACTTATGGAACGAACGCAGCGTCCGTTTAATTTTTTCGTAAGTAGAATAGGGAAGTGTTTTAGTTGAAAGTGAACTAATCCTTTAATATCGAACCACTGTACTCACATGAACTGATTTAAATATGTTTTTAGTACATTAATGGATCTTGAGAGAGGAAATGTCATTGCTAGCTATGCAGGCCTCACTGAGACATCGGAATTCAACAAAAATATCTTAATTTGTGTTCCGAAGATGAACGAAGGTCTTAAGGGTGTGGAACGACATGAGAGAGAGTAATAAATGACATTATTTTAATTTTTTGGTGAACTTACCCTTTAAATTCATTGAAAGTCTTTGGGATGTGCTGGAGTAGACTTCACAGAGTGCTCAACTCTTGCATCGACAAGATCTTGACCAAAAATTGATGCACCTCTTGATGGAAATACCCAAACATTCTTTCACAATTTGAGCCTGATGAATCTTGGCTTTGTCATCCTGGAATATGGCCATTATGTGTCTTCCTACATGCAAGTTACACATTCCATCAGTTAGAATTAGAAAAACTATTGCCAAACATATAACATGATAGAAACCTATTAATCACTGCAATAATGATCCAATAATAAACTCTTAAGCAGCAACTTTTTTTTTTTTTTTTTTTTTTAGTCTGTCCAGGCAGTGTATGCTCTAGGTTATTTGGTTTCAAAAGTGCCTTTTTAAACATGTTTATTAAAGGCCATAGTTATCTTTGGTTTTTGGAAACTCACATTTGCTCAAATATCATGTACGTTGACAATTTCTCACCCCATTTTCTTCCTGTTATGCCTCAGTTTTGACACTTTAAAAATAACCTCTGAACATGATGTTTCCAACACTGTTCCTGACAGTAAGAGCGATGCAACCGAGGTGTTTGATTTACACTGAACAGTGTCTTTCAGATAATATATAACTTAAAATGTTCCCCAAAAGGTTTTGGAATTTGTCACAAGGCTTCTAAACACTCTCCCAAAGTAACCAAGTCTGTGATGACACAGAGGTTTTTGGTGTCTGGACAGTTTCATTTCAGCCTAGACTTAAGAAGGTTCAAACCTTTGCCAGTCCATTCCCTTTTCTAGCTTTCCCCCTATGAACGGCATCCAGATTGTATATGGATACCAAGGAGACGTGTCTTTTGAAAATGTATGAAATGTTCTCTTAGATGAAGCCGCTGTTGTTGTGTTTGATTGCTGATATTTTTTCAAAATTAGTGTGTATTCATGCACATGTAGCAATCACGCTCATTCATACGCGCTGTACAATCAGTGGGATTGATTGTGTTAAGAAAATCATTCATAATGTTTTACTGCTCTCTGCAGGGAGGAAAACAACCCCCTAGTGACAATAGCTGTAAAATGTGGCCCGTGTCCTTGTGCACTCATTGGTGGGACAGCACCTTGGTGATGATCTCTCATTGGCTACCGGCTGCTTTTGCCACGAACCAATCGGTGCTTCTGTATCCAAGTCAACTTGGAATGTTGAGCTATTTAAATCCAGAGAAGGTGGATCTGATTTATTAAATTATACATTGAGAAGCGACTGATTGCTGTATAGGCTGAAACTGACAACCTTCCAAATATTCTTTTTTTAAAAAAGAAGAAGAAAATAAATATATATTTATTTCCATTGCACACAAAGTCTTCTGTCAACGAGAAGCTGTTTGGGGTCTCGCAATTTACAAGATCAGTATAAGGACACTTTCATGTGAAATAATAAAATAATAATAATAAAAAAGATTCTGTTCAAGACTTCAGGTAGACCTGACAGGTTTGTCCTCTTTGCTTGTGTCAGCACAATAAAATTGAGTCGCTTGACTGAGTTTTCATCGCCCTCTGCAGGTTAAAATCCGGATAGCCTCATCATAAATTACTTTTCAATGTTATTTCAAATACTTGTATTTATCTTCAGTGTTATTTACTGTACAGACGTCACTACATTCACACAAGTTAATTTGACCACAATAATATTATTTTGTAGCCTACTAAAAGATACTGAACGTGTCTACATTTTACGGAGCCCCTAAACGGACGTGGTGGTGGAAAAAAATTTGGGATGGGAGGAATTTTTGTTTTCTTTTGCGTTCCCTCGCAATATTTGCATTCCCTCACAAAGATATTATCGTTCCCTTGCTGTAAGCTCAGACAAATTAATGTCTTTAATGTCCCGCTGGCTGGACTCAAATATAAA
Organism: Chanodichthys erythropterus; assembly: GCF_024489055.1. Classification (NCBI taxonomy): domain Eukaryota; kingdom Metazoa; phylum Chordata; class Actinopteri; order Cypriniformes; family Xenocyprididae; genus Chanodichthys; species Chanodichthys erythropterus. The sequence continues at coordinate 6,808,285 of NC_090238.1, read as the reverse complement.
GAAGTCAAGTGCTTAACTCAAGGAGTTCAGTAAAGTTAGCAAAATAGATTCACAGATTCGAGCTTGATCAATAACTCGTGAGCTAAACGTTGTTAAAACACAAATGCAGCTTTCCAATCATAGTAATATAGACAACGAGCTATAATAACCCAATTTTCCTCAAATGTGCTTTATAATAAATTGGTCTCTATGAGCAGACAGCGGAGAGAAGTCTGAAAAATGCAAAACCCAAAACTATTTTGCTCATTTTATATTATGAAAAATACTCAATGACTTCACTGTAACACACTGTACCAAATTCAGTCCATACAGGCCATCTGAGGCATGGCATGGTACTCGAAAAAAAATAAGAATTAGATTTTCAATGACTAAACGTGTTGAGCTAAATAGCAATTCATTTTCTGTCTAGAAATATATCAAAACAGTTGTTCCCTTGTCTATTAAAACATGTAAATATTAAAGCGTCTTTGGTGTTTCCATGGTTTCTACAAAATAAAACCGGAAACCGAGGGTAACGCGGGTATGACGCAATTGACAGGCGACTCCTCACACGTCCCGGAGCCTTGGTTAAAATTGCAATTTTCTCACGATATACAAATAGTCGGAAACATTTGGGATATTGTAAGTACTCAAGTGAAAAAAATTGCAATTTTCTCACGATTTACAAATAGTCGGTAACATTTGGGATATTGTAAGCACTCAAGTGCACAAAATATATAACACTGGCTTAGTGGTTTTTGGATATTTTACTGCAAAATATTACATATTACACCTTTAAGCATTGACTGCATTTCTTTATATTTGAGTCCAACAAGTTTAAACTCTGAGCCGTGTATTATTTGTGTGCATTATTAACGTATGGAGCTGACTGAAACACTGCTGCCAGCCAGCGGGAGAGGAAGTGTTTGTCCAAGCTCACAGCAAGGGAACAATAATATCTTTGCGAGGGAGCGCAAAGTTTCTCGGGGGAACGCAAAAGATTTGAAAAAATAAAATAAAATAAAATCCTCCCATCCCAATTTTTTTTCAACTTGCTTACTAGGTTGGTTACAAACCTCACCAAATCAGCTTGGACGCTTGGGTTCAGATTTGAAGCTGTGATTTACCGCCATTCATTTGAAGCGCGCGTCTGGCGTCTCTATAGCAACTGCAACCACTGACACAAACACTGATACACTGAAGCAAAAGTTTGGACCGTAGAGACACTTTTATAAAGTTCTTTTTATTCCCATTTTTAAAGCTATTTTCTTTCTGTTGAACGTGTTGACCGACATACATGCAACTAATACAGTCAGCTTTACAAAACTGGGATTGTGAATTGAAGATGTCACAGACATACAGATTCGGCTCGTCAGTGAAGGTGGAGCAGCTGCAAGAAGAACTGTCCTCTCAGATTCAGGCTCTGAGGACTGAAATCGAGGACAATGAGATTTTACATAAAATATCCACAAAACCATACAGGTAAGACCGCTGATATAGGGTTCTTAAAGGAATAGTTCACACAAAAATGAAAATTCTGCCGCCATTTACTCACCCTCAAGTTGTTCCAAACCTGTATGAATTTCTTTCTTATGTTGAACACAGAAGTAGGTATTTTTAAGAATGTTTAAGAACAGTTGATGGGCACCATTAACTTCCAAAGTATTTTTTTTCATACTGTGATATGGAGTATGAGTAAATGATGACACAGTTTTCATTTTTGAGTGAACTATCTACTAACTAACTACTAAGTCCTTTCATTAATAAGTCATTAACAAACATTATTAATTTAACTATGTGATTAACATTAATGTACATTCACATGTTCAAAATGCCATGGAACTTGATTCACCATTCAAATTTTGTATCCAATAGACTAAAATATTACACTTGCCAACTTTTTCAGCTCTGTCCATATTCCAAAAGATGTGTCTTACTTTCATACGGAGAGAGAGCAGGTGCTCCTCAAAGCACTGCAAGTGAGTTTTTACAGTTATTTGAGTTCTTAATACGTTTTTTATGTGCCTACATCTCTTCATTTGACGTCTCTTCTTGTCATTGTTGTAAATGATCTGTGATTTTAGGTTTCGTCCACAAAGCCTATTGTGTCACAAGCAGAAGTGGCTCAAAGAGAGATGGAGATCTGTCTGGCACAAGAGCACACACTTGACGGTCTGCCCTTACTGCTGCATCAGGTCGGTTATTATGAGCTGTTTTATTGTATCTTTCATAAGTGATGAACTTTACACAGAACCGACTTGAGCTGAATAATGACACTTTTTGTCTTTTTTTAGAGCTGCTTTGTGGCAGAATTTGAGATGCATCATTGATTCTGTTATTCTGTTTATAATTGTGAAGCTGCTTTGAAACACTCTGTATCGTATAAAGTGATATATAAATAAGGGGTCTTGACACAATTCTAAAAACTTTTCTGATTCTTTGGCTCAACAGTTTTACACAGATCAAACCTATAAACTGGCACGGTGCAAATATCTGCTGATGCTGAGATGGAGGAGATTTGGTCGCCATTCCACTGTCTTGGAGAAACTATATCCTCAATATAAAGTAATCTAAATTATGCATTTTGGAAGATTTTAATGCATTAAATGGCAAAATGAATATATTCACCCTGTCCCCTTTGCTTTGTGTAGAAACAGATCACACATATAAGCAATGAATTTGAGGATTCTGTGCACCGGGCGCGTCGTCTTGCCGTATCCAGAGAGAAGGTCCTGGTGGGTGTGGAGAGTCCTGTTGCTGTGGTCACACAGGAAGATGTCATCATTTACCTGCAGTGGCTTATTTGCCATCTGCACTCTGTTAAAAGCATCTACAACTTTCTGCATGTGAGAATACATAAGAACACTGGGTAATTTTTAGTTTAGGGACCAATTCTCACTATTAACTTGTCACTTATTAGCTTGCATATTATTAGGATATTGGCTGTTTATTAGTACTTATAAAGCACATATTAGTGCCTTATTCTGCATGACCATATTCTATATCCTTTAATTCTACCCCATACCTAAACTTAACCACCATAACAACTAACTTACTATTAATAAGCAGTAAATTAGGAGTTTATTGAGACAAAAGTCATAGTTAATAGTGAATAAGTGTTCCCAAAACTTAGGTGTGACCGAACACTGTAAAAAGTGGTAACCTGCAATTGTTAGTTCACCCAAAAATGACATTTCTGTCATTAATTACTCACCCTCAAGACCTTTGTTCTTCTTTGGAACACAAATTAAGATTATTTTGATAAAATCAGATGGCTCAGTGAGGCCTCCATTGCCAGCAAGATCATTTCGTTTTTCAGTGCCCAGAAAGGTACTAAAGACATATTTAAAACAGTTCATGTAAGTACAGTGGTTCAACCTTAATGTTATGAAGCAACGAGAATACTTTTTGTGCGCATAAAAACAAAACAAAAATAACTACTTTATTACTTTATTTTTCCTCTTATATGTGTGAATGCATCCGTTGGTTAACATGCACAACAAAAAAAAAAACGCACTGCTTACCTTGACTTAGCCTGAAACCTTGACTTAGCCTGAAAATTTGAACAAGCTCAACTCACAGGTCACTCCCCCTTGCTCTCTGCTGCGCTACAGCCCTCCCTCCACAGCTCCTCCACCATCACAACGGAGCCTGCCGTGAACGCGGATAAACAGTTATGGCACATTCACTGGTACAGACGAAAGTCATCAATATGATTTACACTGACTATGGCCTGCCCATAGTTTGACTACAAACTTGGTCCTCAAAACATTACGTATTTTGCAATACATGTGATGTAACTATATGACGTTGCACTATTTCTATAAGTAATAAATAGCTAGTAAGATAATATAACGGTAACTAACGTTACAGTATGCAAGTAATTATTCTATCGATATGTAATGCTAAATAAGGTTTGCTAGTACATTATTTCAGCAACATGACAAGCCAGTGTTTTGCACAGTGCGTGACATTTTATCTGTATGTTATGCAACTAGAGTTTTGACACCGAGTCAATGGGCTCCGACGAGGAATTCACACCCACAGCGACTTCGAGGAGTCATCGGGCGGGGAGAAGAGGAAGCATCAGGCAGGGGACGGGCAGGCCTGTTTTGAAATTATCTTAGTTGTGTAGAAATGTGGCTGACTCTGCATCGGTTTTTAATCCTTTCAGGACACGTAGCTCCCTTCACCTCGGAAAAGCCGCTCCAATATTTACCCTCGTTTTATTTCGGACTCTAATTCTTTCATTTTGGCTTTTTTATCATCGTCATCTGTCTTTTTCCGTTTACCCATCTTTATTTTATGAGCAGGTGCCACTCGGGGAATTGGCAGTTGTTTTTCCGCCATAAGCAAAGCTGCGGCACACCGGTAATCTTGAATTTGAATGCCTGTATGCGCTGGCGCTGTGCATGAGAGGGGTGAGATCAGCGCGCACGTGAGCTTGATTGACACTGCTAAGACAGTCCTCCTGGCTCTGATTGGTTGTTTCTTACCGGGAGCGGTGTATTTCTGCAAATGGCAATAGGACCACTGGGAGGAGCCAGAGGAGCTTGATTTTTTTTTTTCACAGATTATCACTGTCAGGACCGTCAGGACATAATGACAGGTTTAACAATTATGTAAAAAATACATGTTTACAAAAGTTACCTACTGCAGCTTTAAGGTTGAACTACTGTAGTCACAAAGACTATTTTAACGATGTCTTTACTCCTTCTCTGGACCGTCAATGTGGTAATTTCGTTGCTTTCTATGGGAGATTAAAAACTTTAAAAACCTTTGACTCAATTTCATCAAAAACATCTTAAATTGTGTTCCAAAGATGAATGAAGGTATTACGGGTGTAGAACGACATGAGGGTGAGTAATTAATGACAGAAATTTCATTTTTGGGTGAACTAACCCTTTAAATAAATGCATTTTATGTTGCAAACAGTGTTTTGATGAGTTCTGTTGACATAATAATCTTGATCATTACATCAGTGTAATATTGTGTAATTTAAACACAAATTTCTGTGTCAATTGCTTTTTTAAATTAATTTACTTGATAAATAGTCTTGAGAACTTTAAAAAGTGGGCAGTGGATATCTAGTTAGCATACTTTTGCACTGGATGAGGAGAGTAAATGGTGAAATTCAGTGTTATTTTATGTGTTTTTAGTAAAGGGAAAGACCTGTTAGTGTGTTTTATGCTGTTATGTTTTTGCTATGCAAATGTTTTCGTAGTTACCATTGTGTTGAAGAGTAGCAATGACTGAGCAGTGACTGTGCTAATGTCAGTAACAAGTAATATCTTATTTGTTCATTAAGTTACTTAACATGCCAAGCTACAGTTTATAGATTACTGCATGTGCTATGCTAGCTATTGTTTAAAACTGAAATGTATAAGAATGTTTAATCGATAAATTATTATCTTCCTCTAACAGTGTAATTTGATGAACATAATTACATAAAGCATTTTGTTTAGAGTGTAGGGATGACATGTCCTTCTCAGTGTCTATGAAATTTGTCAACTAACCTTTATTGATTAACTATCTGGTTTTAATTTTTATTATGTGTTGGTTGTAGGTTCTTTGTTATCTCCCTTCGACCGAGTGGAACGAGGATCAGATGTCCAGTGCTGTTGATTTTACATCTCCTGCATATTTTGCTGGTAATGAACCTGTTTTTGATGCTGCTCTATAGTTGAAATACATTTAGACTAATAATTTGTTTAGTTTAAAGAGGCCGTATTATGCCTTTTTTCAAAGTTTTCTTGGTTTTGTTTTTGGGGTTTACTAGAATAGGTTTTCATGCCTGAATGTTAAAAAAACACATTTTTAACATATTTAAGATTGTTACAGCTCCTCTATATCCAGTCTGTCAGAAACGCTCCGTTTAGTTCCTGTCTCTATGAAGCCCCTCCTTCTGAAAAGTGCAGTGTGCTCTGATTGGTCGGCTGGACCAGTATGTTGTTGATTGGTCAACGTCTTCAAGTGTGTTTCAGACATGTCACACCCCTTACCATAATCAAGTTTCAACACAAACTAACTCAACTCAAACTACTAAGTAACTCAATCAGGCCTATCTATCTATCTATCTATCTATCTATCTATCTATCTATCTATCTATCTATCTATCTATCTATCTATCTATCTATCTATCTATCTATCTATCTATCTATCTATCTATCTATCTATCTATCTATCTATCTATCTATCTATCTATCTATCTATCTATCTATCTATCTATCTATCTGTCTATCTGTCTGTCTGTCTGTCTGTCTGTCTCTCTGTCTGTCTGTCTGTCTGTCTGTCTGTCTCTCTGTCTGTCTGTCTGTCTTGTCTGTAAGTTTACGGATGTTTTTCATGCTTAAACAGCAACATTACACACTAAAAGAAAGTTTAAAATATGAAAAAAGCATATTAGTTCCTCTTTAAACAAGTTTACATATACTTTAGATAAAGACCTTTATCTGAATATTTTTAGATGTCATGCATTTCTTGATTAGTTACTCTGTTTTTGACCCATCAGGGGTATTTGTATCAATGTCAGAGCTCCCCTTGCACTCGACCAATATAGAGGATTTTAAAACGCAACTGGACTTCCTGCTGTCACGTTACAACATCCAATATGATATCAGCACCATCAAGACAGCGGGAGATGAAATGGAGCTTTTTAGTCTGGTAATTCTAATCAAATTACATCAATGATATCTAAAAGATCTTAAAATTAATTCTACAACATGATGAGTTATTGTGCCTTATGAAAATTGTAACTTTCGATAATGTGATTTGTTTCTATTTTACGTAGGTTAGTTACGTGTTTCGGACTGTTTTTAAAAATCAGGAGGAGATGAAGACCTTCTTGCAGTATGACAGCACTGAAGCGACAGACAGGAAGTTTGGGAGAAAGAGTCCAAACATGACTCTCAGAAAAGAGTCCAACTGGATTCCTCATATACAGGTGAGACAAGCAAACATTATTTTTATATGTAATAATTCATGAACTTTGTGATGGAATATGATGTCTATGCTCTATTGTGCCTCCTGTGGGAAACAAACAGACGAAACCAAAGCGAGATCCTTGGCTACAAAAACAAATAGCCAAACTCAAGGAGCTCAGATCAATGGATGAACTTCTCCAGATGCACAGCAAGTTCCTGGAGGTGAACAGCAGAATTTGCCACTCATATATTAATTAATTCATATATACTAAATTTTTGTCAAGTTTCCTTTGGTTGTCAGTATTAGTTCAATCATGCAGCAGTTTGTCAGAACACATTACATCGGCAACACTTTAAAATAAGGTTCCATTTGTTAACATTAGTTAACTAACTACTTTACTAACATTGACAAAGATGAACAAATACTGCAACAAATGCATTGCTCATTGTTAGTTAATATTAGCTAATGCATTAACTGCTATATGTACACTACTATAATCCAACATTACTATACTGATCCTGTTTTGCACTTTCTTCTAAAGGAGTCAGATCTTCATAAAGTGACTGATGCTTTGAAGCAGTACACTGCATCTGTTTGTCAACCAGAAAAACATCCATCTATCAGCACAGCAACTCTCAAAGAAACTTCTGATATATGGAGAAGCATTTATAACACAACAAACATGCCTCAGGTGAACGTCTGTGTGAATAGTAAATTATATTCTCCAAGTCGACATGAAATATTTTCTTTTTAAATGCATGTTCCTGGTCTTGTTGTGAACAATTCTTCAGTGCACATTGTTCACAAGTAGGGAAGCTTGTTTCTGCTATAAAATAAGAAATGTAATTGTGACTTTTGTGTGACTTTTTTTCTCCCAGTTGTGAGTAAATATATCTCACAATTCTGAATTTATCTCGTACATTTTGGACTTTATAACTTGCAAGATTATATCTCACAATTCTGATATTTTCTTGCAATTCCGAATTTATAACTAATATCAGAATTGCAAGAAATAAAGTCAGAATTATGAGATACCTTATATACTCAGAATTGCAAGACATAATGTCAGAGTTGCGAGAAAAGTCAGAATTCTGATAAAAAAAGTCTGAATTTTGAGATATAAACTCGGAATTGTTCGAAATAAAGTCGGAATTGCAAGAAAAAAGTCAGAATTCTGAGATATAAACTCGGAATTGCGAAAAATAAAGTCAGAAATACACAAGAATACAAATATATATTTCCTATTAATTAAACAATTTGTCTGTTTCGTTATTGTTTGCACATTATTTTTGCCTCCAGGTGGCCAATGGACAGACTTCTCATTTATCTAAATATGCAGATCAGAAAAACTCTGAGAAAAAGAATAAAGGGTAATTTTCCAAATGCTGAAATGAGTCTGTATTGTATGTTATTCTTTCTTTTAACAGCTCTTTGTCTCCTAACTGTTTAGTCAAAGCAGTGGTGCTTTTCTGCTTGAGAAGGATGAAGATGCTGAAGAAAGTGCCAAGGAGCCTGTAACAGCCAGAGGAGCTTATGAGTCTTTAATCTACCTGAGACATCTCAGGATCAGAGAACTCAAGGTAAAACACAGTCAAAGACAGTCATGAAAGATGTGAAACGTTTGAGGTTTTGGTCTTTCCCACAAAAGCACAAAAATATAAATATATAAGTATTATCACACCTTTTAAAATGTGTACCATATTTGTACCATATGGTAATACAATGATTCTTTGGTAGTCTATCATGCAAATACATAAACATAATACATTATAAAAATGAGTTTTGGTCACATACCATACTTTATACTATGCTTTTTGTGTACAAACCATACAAACCAATAATTCCAGAGAAAGGAAAAACATGATTTAGGATATACTTCAGTTATATAAACTATTAATTATTATTATACTATTTTTTTACTATGTTAAATAGTTTGGATTGGTAAGATTTTTTTTAATGTTTTTGAAAGAATATCCTCACCAAGGCTGCTTTTATTTGATCAAAAATACAGTAAAAACAGTAATATTGTGCTTAATTAATTAATTAAACTGGTTTGTAATGTAATATATTTTAAATTGTAAATTATTCCTGTGATTCAATTCAGAATTTTCAGCATCATTACTCCCGTCTTCAGTGTCACATGATCCTTCAGAAATCTTTTTAATATGCTGATTTGCTGCCCAAGAATGCCATTTATTATTATCAATGTTGAAAATGGTTGTGCCACTTGATATTTTTGTTGTTTTTCAGGATTATATAAGGGAAAATTCAGTAGAACAGCATTTATTTGAAATAGAAACTTTCTGTAAAATTATAAATATCTTTATTGTCACTTTAATGCATCCTTGCTGAATAAAAGTATTAATTAATTAATTTATTTGTTTATTTTCAAATCTTATTGACCACAAGCTTTTGAACATAGTATGTATGATGCTTAAAATGACCATAAATCAGGAGAATTATACAAGTATGACAATACTTGTACTAAATTCTTTGTTTTGGTAAAAAAAAATTCTCACTAAAATGCTGTGTTTCATTGAGTCCTGGCCTCTTGTTTGTGTAGCGTACTTGTTTGAGCTTGCTGAACTACCTGCGGTCAGTAGAGAGGACTCTGGCGATGGACGCCCCAGGTCTGGAGTTGGTCGGAGGAGATCTGGTGAGAAGTGTGGAGGAGATGAGCTGGATGAGTGCTGCTAAAATACACAATGGCTCTACTGGAGCTCTTGGATCAAATCACTTCATCTACAACAGTCCAGTTGACCATAAGGTTCTCCACTTGCAGATTCACCCCGTGTTTTATGGAAAAACCAATGCAATGTGAAAGGCAGAGAGAGTAAATCTCTATTCTGTTTTAGGTTCACTGTGTCGAGTTTATGGAGTTTCCCGAGGTGGAAAACCTCCATGATTACTACAGCACAGATAGGAGCTGCATCCACACGCAGGACCAGCGGGGTCTCTACATCATCTATGATGTGGCCCTGGTGGACCTGCATGAGTTGGAGCAACATCTGCTGCTTACTGCGTCTCATTTCATACAGAGGAGCAAAGGTCAGGGCAGACACTATATACAGTATATATATATATATATATGTATATATCACTTTACGTGAGTGTATTGTATTTATGTGGACAAGGTTGAACATAATATATATCCAACTCTATATATAGAGCTATGACATAATATACTTTACATTTTGTGATGATAAAAACAATTACGCAGCCGAGATTTGCTATATATAGTGCTTTACGTGAGTGTAATGTATGTATATGCTGGTAAAGTAGGATGTACTATATATATAACTTATTTAAAACTGTGACTTTGATTTTTATGACTGATATGTTCACTTATATTGCAAACATTAAAAGTAAAGTAACTTATGACACCTCATTTTACTTGATAATCAGAAAAATTTCCAAGTGATAAAGGATGTTTAACAAGAAAACCATGTAGGTTGGGAATGTTTTTTGGGAATTGATGGTGCAAAGATGTTTCTATATGTCAGGTGATTGAGGGTGAGGAAAAGTAAGAGGGCTTGGTGCCATTTCTGGTGCTAAACTAGGCGGCTCATATTTTAGTATGATGACACAGAGCTGCCATAACTAAGAATGATGAAGACACCTTTAGTTTGTAATCTGTGTTTCACAATTGTCATTTCATGTTATTCTGTCAGAATCGCATGCATCTGATGGATCTGGAGGAGAACTTCACTCTTTGGCTAGAATGGATGTGGATCGGTTGGCTGTGCTTTTAGACATATGGACATGTGAAGCAGAATTTCTGGAGCACAAAATACACGTATGTGATGTGTGAGTGTAATTGTAATGATGCTATACACTACAGTTCAAATGTTTGGGATTGTTTAATGTTTTTGAAAGAAGCTCACCAAGGTTGCATTTATTTGATCAAAATATTATTAAATGGTATTATTATTATTTAAAATAACTGTTTTCTATTGTAATATATTTTAAAATCATTAAAATATTATGTAATATATTTTAAAATTAATTTATTCCTTTGATGCAAGTATGAATTTCAGCATCATCACTCCAGTCTTCAGTGTCACATGATCCTTCAGAAATCATTCTAATATGCTGATTTGCTGTTAAAGAAACATTTCTTATTATTATAAATGTTAAAAACAGTTGTGATGCTTCATATTTTCCAAGATTATTTGATGAACAGAAAGTTTAAAAGAACTTGGATATTTGAACTGAGCATTTATTTCAAATATAATATAAATGTATTTATTGTCACTTTCACAATTTAATGCCTCATTGCTAAAAATAAAATTATATATTTCTTTCAAATCACTTACTTTCCACAAACTTTTGAGCAAAAGTCTTGTATTCACAGCTCTTGAATTGCTATTTGGAGGCGTATCAGCATGTCACAGATCCAGAGGAACAGTCCAGATTGGCTCAGGTCATCACAGATGTCATGCACAGAAGGCCACAGATTGATTTTACTGCTGGATATTTTGTTCAAGCTTACAGGGACACTATCGTCTGCCTCCACAGCCACCAACAGCTCATCAAACTAGTGCTGAACAATCAGGTAACTTAGCATTTGCTGTGTAATTATGTTGAACCCACCTAAGCTGTCAAATTATTTTATGCTTTGATGTTTTCTGAACGTTAGATTGATGAGCAGCGGCAGTATCTGGAGAGAATATGGAGGGAGGGACAGAATGGTTGTTCTAGCGAATACGGCCTGCCACCAAACTACATCCCTAAACATTTGGTTTCGGTTGGTGGAAGCAGGTAAAGATTAAAAATAATCGTAAATTCAGCATAAGTCAAATGTTTACATTGTTTACTTTATTAAAGTAAATGCTTTTTTTCCAAGTTCAACCTTCTTTAGTGTGTAATGTTGCTGTTTGAGCGTGAAAAATTCTGCAAAGTTACAGATTACAAAGTCCCTCCAGCGGGAGTTATTCTCTATATCAGTGTCACTGTTTCTGAACTCCCTGATTGTAGTCTTGAATTTTCATTTGGGAACGTACGTCACAGTATTCCTTATTTAAATAATTCCCACCAAAAGCATATGCAAAATAAAGGGGTGACAATGTAAAATATGTGGAAAAATAACCTTTTTTGGAACATATAAGCATGAAAAATTATTCTAGTAGAGCCCAAAAACAAAATCATGGCTTTTTTATGCTTGTTTACTTGTATACTTGTTTCTAGTTGAGCATGATACTTGTCATTCCTGTAGTTTAAATAATTGAGCATGGCACTAACAACAGTAAAATCATGTGTTTGATTCCTAGAGAATGTTTTAATTTTAAAAAATATATATATACGTTGAATGCAGACCATCTGCCAAATGTATAGTTCTAATTGTAAATGCATGACTGCATGTGATGGATAAAAGCAATGCCCACCTTTTATTTTTGTTAAAATTACATATCACATTAAGGGATGCATCACAAAATGAATGGCAAATGTTTTTTAAAATATATACACTGCCCTCCAAAAGTTTGGAAACACCCCTGGCAATGTGTGGTTTTGGACGATATCAGCATAAATCCTTATCATTTTTTTGTGCAAATACATTAAAAGTAACTTGACATTATCATTGAAAACCAGCAATAATAATTTTCATTTTGATTGCATAATAATGGCAATATATACATGTCAAAATCAGACATGCCCCTTTGCCAGCTGTGATGCCTGGTTACTGGTTTAAACTTGGCCCAGGTTTGTAAAAGAGTTTTGGGTCAGCACACCTTAATAGCTTCAACAATTGTTTGCCAATTAAGTTTAGAATACAATTAATCAATTAGAACCCAATTTAGGTCAGATAGCTGCTAATGGTGGATATTTTGATGAATCGTTATGTAATAACATATGTTTTCGTAGTTTGTGTTCTCCCTTATCAGTGCAAAGTTATCACAAATTAAAAAGGATTTATGCCAATATTGTCCAAAATCCCACTTTTCTAGGGCGTTTCCAAACTTTTGGAGGGCAGTGTATCTAAAAGCATAAAAGACAAAACACTTGTTTTAGGGTGTCTCCTTGTGCCTTTGTTGCAGGCCTTCTTTGAAGAGTGTGTATTTTTTGGAGATACACCCCTCATTGTGTTTGGCGTCTCAGCTGTACGAGGGTCTTGAACGGGCCTGTACTGAACTATTTGAGCTGCACAGAGCGAAAACACCATCTCAGAGAGTCAAACTTGAGCAAAGGCTCATGAAAATGGCCCTGTGTCGCTGGCACATGCTTGCAGCTCCTGGAACCACCTACAGTTCTCAGATCCGGAGAGATGTATGTGTCTTTTTTTGCTCCAAATAAGCTGAGATGCCGCTGTCAAACTTAATGTTTAGGGGGGAGGGACGGAAGGAAAAGAAATAGAAGTATTTTAATAATATTAAAGTATTAATAAGAGAAATTTCGGTACAGCATCAGCCAGACACAGCTTATGTTCTGACTGCAATACTATCATATTGCTCACTATTTGTTATTTAAATTTATGCATTTAAATAAAAATGCATGTTTTATTTAAAAGGGTCATGAATTGAGAAATCAAATTTCCTTTTGACACATAAGAGGTCATTGTACTATAAAAATATCCTGTAAGTTTCAGAACTATAAAGTATAGCAAACATCTGAAGTTTTCAAAACAGTTACACACGTGTGACGGTGGGGACGTTTAAATTATCTTAATATGAAAAAAAAACTATTACCCTTTACTTCCAAGTCTTGAATGTGACACGCCTATCAGAACAGAGTATTTCAAAGAGATGGTCAAAAACATAATAGAAAATAGCCTATTCTAAATAAGGATGTTTTTTTTTATTTAAAAATATTGATAACATAATAAGTGGACCTCAAAGAACGTTATACAATTTTAAAGGTGCCATAGAACGCTTTTTCACAAGATGTAATATAAGTCTAAGGTGTCCCCTGAATTTTGTTGTCCTGTGAAGTTTCAGCTCAAAAGATTTTTTTAATTCATTTTTTTAATTGCCTATTTTGGGTCATAATTAAATATGCGCCGATTCAACGTGCTTCAATGCTCGCGCTCCCCGCCCCCCAAGCTCGCAAATCTAAAGTACATTGCATGAACAAAGTTCACACAGCTAATATAACCCTCTAAATGGACCTTTACAAAGTGTTCATCATGCAGCATAAACGATCATGTAAGTATAGTATTTATTTGGATGTTTACATTTGATTCTGAATGAGTTTGATAGTGCTCCGTGGCTAAAGCTAACATTACACACTGTTGGAGAGATTTATAATAAATGAAGTTGTGTTTATGCATTATACAGACTGCAAGTGTTTAATAATGGAAATAGCGACGGCTCTTGTCTCCGTGAATACAGTAAGAAACTATGGTAACTTTAACCACATTTAACAGTACATTAGCAACATGCTAATGAAACATTTAAAAATACAATTTACAAACATCACTAAAAATATCATGTTATCATGGATCATGTCAGTTATTATTGCTCCATCTGCCATTTTCCGCTATTTTCCTTGTGTGGTTACCTGCATAAAGTCTGATGATTCAGCTCTGTGCTGCTCCAGACGTTAATACTGGCTTGTCTAATGCCTTGATCATGGGCTGGCATATGCAAAAGTTGGGGGTGTACATATTAATAATCCCGATTGTTACGTAACAGTCGGTGTTATGTTTTGATTCGCCTGTTCTTCAGAGGTCTTTTAAACAAATGAAATTTACACAAGAAGGAGGAAATAATGGAGTTTGAGACTCACTGTATGTCATTCCCATGTACTGAACTCTTGGGTAACACTTTAGAATAACTCATGCTATGAAGCATTAGTTAAGCATTAGTAAATAGTCAATTCATCATTTATAAAACATTAATAGACATTAGTAAGCCATTTATAAATACAGCTATAAATGCTTTGTTCTTGATTTATAAGCATATCTATAATGAGTTTAATAATTGTATTTTCATACTTTATTAATGATTAATTTATCATTTCTAAATTATGTATTTCATTATTCACAAACCAGTTATTTAGGAGTTGTCAGTGGTTCATAAGATCATTTAGGAAGTGTGACTAAATGATTAATACAATATTTAAATGGACATTTATGCATCTTATTATTTAGACACATAGTAATAGTTACTTAGTGTGTTAATAAATGCTTTATTAACATATTCCTAGTGTCAAAACTTCCACGGTACTAACTTTAAAACATTAGAGAACAGCAGTGCAGAAGATCACTGAACCTTTAAATCTCATTTATAAAAGCTTTACAGAGCATAAATAGTCCTCACTTTAGATGAGCTCACAAAAATAGTTAACTGACAACTTCTAAATGTTTTATAATTACCTGAATTAATCATGAATTGCAGTAGGAATGTGTGTTAATAAAACACACTAAGTAACTATTACTATGTGTCTAAATAATAAGATGTATAAATGAATGTTTAAATAGTTTATTAATCATTTACTTACACTTACTAAATGAACCACTGACAACTCCCAAATAACTGGTTTGTAAATAATGTAATACTTAATTTAGAAATGATACATTGATTATTAATAAAGTATGAAAATACAATTATTAAACACATTATAGATATGCTTATAAATCAAGAATAAAGCAATTATAGCTGTATTTATAAACTACTTACAAATGTCTATTAATGCTTTATAAGTGATGAAATAACTATTAACTAATGCTTAACTAATGCTTCATAGAATGCAGTTATTATAAAGTGTTACCAACTCTTGTTATTCAGCTATGCCAAGATAAATTCAATTTTCAATTATATGGCACCTTTAAAAACAAATGCAGTTCATGACCCCTTTAAAAGTATGCAATGATAAATATTTTGAGCAGTAGTATGTAACATTGATGTTGCATTTTCGTTTCAGCAAGTGACATCTATTTATTAACTAACAAAGAAATAAATAAGGTTGTTCTACATTATTTATTAAATTTTGAGTTTAATCTTCATTTATTCATGTTTCAGTTGTTCTCAGATGGGTTCATGGAGGATCCTGTTCTGGTCAGAGAGCTGGGAATATCTGTTGTGAGATCTGCCGAGGAACAGGAGAGGAAACAAGGCAAAGACAGACAGTTGTTCATGCTGAAGATGTTCTGCACATTGCTAGAGCTCGTCACACTCCGTCACCGCATCATTGAATCAGCGTCAGAAACTGAACACCTGTCCCAGTTGAGTTGGAAAACAGTATTGCTGAGCAGTTCAAATTTCCCTTGATTATTTTTCCTTGATAACTTCCAGTTATTGAAACTTAGATGTGGCTCATTCCTTCATTTCCACAATGAAGGATGGGGCAGAAATAGCTTGAAGTCCATGTAACAGAAATTACAGCTCGCAAATGGACTGTTTAAGTATTCAAGTCAGAGAGGGTGGAAAATGTTCATGAAAAATTTAATTATGTTTTTGGAACATAAGTGGAAAAAAAGATGAAAAATGTATAAAGTGGCCTGTTGCATTTTCACATTCTATCTCTATCTATCTATCTATCTATCTATCTATCTATCTATCTATCTATCTATCTATCTATCTATCTATCTATCTATCTATCTATCTATCTATCTATCTATCTATCTATCTATCTATCTATCTATCTATCTATCTGTCTGTCTGTCTGTCTGTCTGTCTGTCTGTCTGTCTGTCTGTCTGTATATCTGTCTGTCTGTCTGTATATCTGTCTGTCTGTCTATCTATCTATCTATCTATCTATCTATCTATCTATCTATCTATCTATCTATCTATCTATCTATCTATCTATCTATCTATCTATCTATCTATCTATCTATCTATCTATCTATCTATCTATCTATCTATCTATCTATCTATCTATCTATCTATCTATCTATCTATCTATCTATCTATCTATCTATCTATCTATCTATCTATCTGTCTGTCTGTCTGTCTGTCTGTCTGTCTGTCTGTATATCTGTCTGTCTGTCTGTCTGTATATCTGTCTGTCTATCTATCTATCTATCTATCTGTCTATATCTCTGTCCATCTCTCTATCTATCTATCTATCTATCTATCTATCTATCTATCTATCTATCTATCTATCTATCTATCTATCTATCTATCTATCTATCTATCTATCTATCTATCTATCTATCTGTCTGTCTGTCTGTCTGTCTGTCTGTCTGTCTGTATATCTGTCTGTCTGTCTGTCTATCTATCTATCTATCTATCTATCTATCTATCTATCTATCTATCTATCTATCTATCTATCTATCTATCTATCTATCTATATCTCTGTCCATCTCTCTATCTATCTATCTATCTATCTATCTATCTATCTATCTATCTATCTATCTATCTATCTATCTATCTATCTATCTATCTATCTATCTATCTATCTATCTATCTATCTATCTATCTGTCTGTCTGTCTGTCTGTCTGTCTGTATATGTGTCTGTCTGTCTGTCTGTCTATCTATCTATCTATCTATCTGTCTATATCTCTGTCCATCTCTCTATCTATCTATCTATCTATCTATCTGTATGTCTGTCTGTCTGTCTGTCTGTCTATCTATCTGTCTGTCTGTCTGTCTGTCTGTCTGTCTGTCTGTCTATCTATCTATCTATCTATCTATCTATCTATCTATCTCTCTGTCTGTTTGTCTGTCTGTCTGTTTATTGTGCTGTCAATCGATAATTGCACATTTTTCTGTAATTATTCTCGATCAATTGCAAAGATTCAATCAAAGAATCAAAAATTTGAATATATTTTTATGTTGTTATACTTTCACATTGAATCACCAAAATAATGTAGAAACAACACAAAGACAGTATATTTGTTTAATGGCAATTTAATTTTTTCTTTTTCTCAATTTTAGCCATTAATTATAGACATTAAACATTACAGTATAACTGAAAGCTATCAATTTTTATTTAATAGGCTTTTAAAAAATATAACAGCTTTTAATTTAAGTGAACATAAAACAATCTTCACATAAACCAGTCATAATAAATGTCACATTTAACAGCCCTAATATAATTAATTTTATTTATTTATACATAAATGTGTATTTTTTGCTGATTTAATCTGCCTTTAATAAACAATAAATAAATAAAAAATAAATAAGTGTGTGCCTGTGTGTGTGTATATATATATATATATATATATATATATATATATATATATATATATATATATATATATATATATATATATAATGCACACACACACAATTATATTTTTTATACATTTATATTTTGTTTTGATTTTAATTTTTGCTGCTTTTAAATTTTCCTTAAAATGATAAATGAAAAAACAGCTTAAGTTATCAAACTCTCAACTAAATGTCTTTTGCTTTCTGTCATGTTGCTTAGACTATATAAATCACTGGCCAGAGTGATGGGCTATGATGATGTTCATTTGTACATGCGGCCGGTGCAGTTTGAGTTTGCTGTGCGGAAAGAGATTCCAAAACAACTTCCTGTGTTCATCACCACCCTCCAGGATGACAAACAGAATGTTGACAGGTAAAAGTCTATAGGACTAATATTGACCTGTCAAGCTCATTATCAGCATCTGTTGAAAGCAATGAATTGAACGCAGTGTATAAGGTTTGTTGCAGCCTAAATGCTGTAATTAGTGGTTGTTTTTAAGGTTTGCATATCTATTTCTCAATATATCATTAATAAGCCCTCTTGCTCCATTTCTTCAGATCAGAATGTGTAAAATCTAGTTCATTTCAGTTTATCTCTTTCTGTTTCATAGGTTTGCTCCAAATAGCCTGCCTCTCTGTGTCCAGGAAATTGATGAGTGTCATATTGGGAAATTTAGCTTTCAATCTAATGAAGCAGTTCTACAGGTAATCTCATGATTTATAATTGTCCTGCACATTTGGCTCATTATTTTTGTCCAGTATATGAATCATCATTTGACCTTGTGTTTCTGTGCATCAGCTCATGAATCAGTCCAGCCTGGAGAACCTGCAGGTGGTTCTGGTGTGTCAGGTGGTTCACAAGAATGCTCTGATTGGAGCACTTAAACAAGCATCCTTGTGCTATAGGACAGAGAAGCTGGATCAATCCTCAGATACAGACCTGCCACTGCAGCATGAGGGATCTACTTCATCTGAAACCAGGAGATGTGCCTTAGCTACTAGAAACAGGTCTACATGTATAAAGAAAATGAAACTTTAGGATTTTTGCATTGATTTTCATGACAGTTAAGCATAAAAAATGTAAAAGATATTCTGATTTTAAATACATTGAAGTGTTTTATCATTATGCTTTTATTTGTTTTCCTGCCTTTAATTTATGTTAATTGAAATGAACAGAAATCACTGTTCTTATAGTTCTTATAGTAATTATATCCTTATTGCAAAATACAATGCCATGGTTTGTGAGATTTTTTAGTTTTTTTTACCCACATGTAAAGTAATTTGGATATACATTTTTCCAAAATATACATTAAGACGTGTTTTAACTGAATATAGAACCACCGTGTGAAATGTTTGTTGTAATTCAGGCTTGCAGGTGCTTTTGTGTCCATTCAGCTGGAGAAAGTGGGACTTCGAGATGAAATGCTGAATGCATTTATAAAGAAGAAAGAACAGACGAGTGTGCTAAAGCTAAACTCTGTATGTAGGCAAGCGTGAAGAGGAAACTGATTTGATTTGCTAAATAAATGGAAATGTTCCTCATTCCTTCATTCTACTTTCAATAGGAAGATGTGGCCAGGATCAAGAGAAAATTGATTTTGGAGTTCTGTCACAAGTATGTTTAGTCAAAGGACTATGTTTTCCATACTTTGTTTTCTATAAAAGGAGGAATTTAACCTAAATTTTTATATTACAAGCATTCTCTGCACATTCTCTGTATCTCTTTCAGATTTAACATGCGCATGTCACAGAGTTGTGTCCGAGGTCAGGTTGTTGCTCTTTGCCACAGTCTCACCTCACTGCTCTGTGAGGTTCCTCACATTCGTGACAGTCATTTTGTGATGGGAACACCCAACGAAACCAGATCAGACCTGCAGTCAGAAGGCAGATTGTGTCCTGATCCAAGGTAAAGCATATAGAAGAAAATACATACAGAAAAATGTGCTTAAAAAGCATTTGAGCTTCTAACCATTTTGATCATTTGGCTTTTGCTCAAATGCTTGAGTTTTGTGGACCAATACAAATTTTTTAACAAGTCATTTTGTTAATGCATGAGTTGGGCTGAATAGTGAATGAAAAACAATGTCAATGTCAAAGAATGTCAAAATGACAAACAGTGCTAACTCTCAAGTAACAGAAAAATAAAATTTAAATGCATATTTTAATGTATATTTCAAAGTTTTGATGGATTTGGTATCATTACAAATGTGGAAAACAGTCAAAATAAACAAAGAAAAATAAATAAATGCATGCAAAAAAATACACAAATTAGTAAATGCATGAATGCATGCACAAAAAATGCATAAATGCATGCAAAACTAAATGCACAAATAATGCATTAATGCATAAATAAATTCATACATGAATAAAACAGTAGTCATTACTGTTCACAATGTAAATGCCTTTATAAATAAAAACTGCTTCTGGCTGTTCAGGACATTTCAGCCTCGTCCCAGAAGACTGTTATCAGCCAATGGAAAGACTCTAGTAAATCTGTGGTTCATCCCTCATTACACAGAAGTGCTGCTCATGTTCAGAAATCTGGAGGAGAAGGTAAGAAATGCATCTATGACTAATAAACATGGCATAGTGTCCCAATTCTCGTTAAAAAAGAACCCCAAAATTTATGTTCATTGACTATTAATATACTATTCATGGGTTTATCTTCCCCCAAAGTATAAACATTGAGCCTCCCAGGCACCATCCAAACATTAAGAGAGTTTTGAGAGATTTTAGCGAGATTTTGGGGCGCGGCTACTGTAGCGGATCGAGCAAGAGGCAGTTTAGCTGGTGTGGGACCATGACTGATGCGTTGCATGGGAAAAGACATTCAGCTTTGTTTACAGAATTGCAAGGAATAATTTAAAGATTAAACGGGTCATGAACATGTCAAAGTGAATGGGGCATTGCGATGCAATGCGCTACAATGGACACAATACCATACAGCATCATCATGCTGGCTCTCACGTCTGATCTGGTGGGGAGCGCACTCCTCGCCTCAAGCCAATGAGCAGGAAGAGGCTGTTGAGATTGAGGATGTCTGAGCAATTGCAGCCTTGCCTAGCCTGCCCTGCATATGACAATCTGCTGGATGTTATGTCTCGTGCCACGTAAAGATTAGATCTGCCATGTAAGCGTGAGAAGCGCAAGCTCCCACGTAACCACCTCAATTAATGCTTCCTGTCAGGACATATCCGCCCAGCTTCTTCCTTTCTACCTCCAAGAGTCTTCCCCTTATTGGGGAAATCCATATTCTGTTCGCATCCATCATTCACAGGTAAAATTTGCTGATGTGGAGGGGATGCAGTAATATGGTTATGTGTCAATGCTTCCAATTGAAGAGACACTGGCTAGCTATCTCTTGGTTGGTTGGTGAGGCATCCGCAGTGAAGACACCGTCTCTGCCAACTAAGCTGCTGTGTGTTACATCAGGGCTGAATGACAGAGCATATGCGGCAACGGGTCAGGCAGGGGCGGCTTTGTGCACAATGACCATGCTGCAAACCTACCAGGCTGACCTATTGAAAGAACTGGACCAGGAGCAGGGGCTGCCTCCTAAAGCGATGGAGGAGCTTCGCCGTATCGCAGATTTGGCTCTCTGTGCCACAAAACAAACTGCCACCAGGATCGGTCGATCCATAGCAGCCATGCTGGCTATGGGGAGACATATGTGGGTAAACCTGGCTGACATCGGGGATAAGGAGAAAAAACAGCATTTCGGCACATCCGTTGATTCACACATTGGTCTGGAAGTTTTATAAAAACCTTTATAACGTGCCGGTCCAGGTCCACGCTTCAAGCCACGAAAGTGCCGGCCCATCCCAGTCTAAGGACTGGAGGCGAGACCAGAAGGTGAGCACCGCTTCTCGTGATCCCTCTCCTTCGAGGGGCACAGCTTGGAGAAGGCGTGAAACCAGAGGGAGAAGAAAAGAATCTTAGGGAAGTTATCCAGAGTAATTGCTCTGAGCACTCTGGCATCCCAGAGGCTAAATAACACCTGCCTCCTTCCCCCTCCCCCCTTCCATCCCCTGACTGAGGTCAGGTGGGGCTTTGACATACTTTTACATCTGGCCCTGAAGCTGGACCTATGATGTTTTTGGCAGCATGTTCTTATTCCATCATCTGCCTTACTGATGGTTCGGCATTAGAGGCTGGTTGTGAAGGTGTTGTCTACATCAGACAGTTTACTAAGTATTAGGCTCTCAGTGAGCCTCCTTAGTTACTGCCTTCTATGGAGCATGTTATGCCCTCTCACTATGAGTGGCATTTTTTGCTCCACCCTTTTTTATGCAATTCCAAGTGGTATGTTCTCTCTGAGCCACCTTAGAGTTGCCCTGAATATAGAATGTAGCTAGGCCTTCTCTCTCTTAAGAGAGTCAAGCATATTGAGGCCTCCATTCTCAGAGCAGAACTTGGCAGTTATACTGAGTTGTAGGCTCCGTTTTTGGATCGAACAAAGATTGAACAGTTTACAATAAACAAAAATGGCATCAAACTCCCTACTTTCCCACATTATCAGTATTTACAGCCAGGCAACCAAAATTTGAAAGGGCAATCCAAACTCAGCGTCAAAACAGGCAGATGGGTCAAATATAACAAAGTACCTCAAAAAAAAAGCAATTTTGATTCAGTCTCTGATACACATTCAAACTCTCTTAACACACACAGATTTTGCACTATACAACCAAATACTCTGCACAAAATAAAAGATCTCTCTGTTGAGGAAGTGATGACATGCTTTTTAAAGTACTGTGCACCAATCAGTACATCAATCAGCCTGCAGGAACCAATCAGGATGATGTTCCTAGACAGACACACACACACAGAGACACTCACAGAAAAACAGAAATAGAACAAAACACAACCATAGGGTCGTAACAAAAGCACCCAGATTTATTCTTATTAAAGTGCCCCTATTATGGATTTTTGAAAATTACCTTTCATGTAGTGTGTAACATAGCTCTAAGTGATTGAAAACATCCTGCAAAGTTTTAAATCTGAAAGTGCACCGTATATAAAGTTATTGTCTCTTAAAAGTAAGAGTCGACTCTGAGTCACGAGTCATTTGTAAAACAAATCCCAAGGGCTAGGTTCGCTAACATAAACATAAAACAACTTATTTCCTCTCTGAGTCTTCATTGTTAGAACAGGGCGGAGCACCATCATTATTATAATACAATGTAAGTGATGCAAGCACTGTATACTGTACTTCGTAGTACTTCCGCAGATTAGCATCACGCAAATAAGGGGTTTGGAAAAATGAATCATTGAGTGAATCATTTGGGAGTCGTTGAGCAAATAAGGTAAAAATAAATGCATATTATAAGACCAGAATGCATATTATAAGACAAGTGTTTTTTGACCTTGCATGCTTGTAAACCTGCTGTTGGGGACTCCCAAAACCAAAATAGGAACCTTTCAAATGCCATAATAGGGGCACTTTAACTCCACTAGGATAGCAATTGCAAATTCTTGGCCCTCCGTGAGGCTCCCTGCGAGATATGCTAATGCATGGGGTGTCGTTAAGTCTCCTCTCGATGTAGAGAGTCGTCATGCTGAGGCTTACGCTCCAAGAGCACAGCTAATGTCTGCTAAATTGTTAGGCTCTTTGCGAACATTCTTGGCTGCTGCGAGCATCGTTAGGCCTCCTCTCTCTACAGAGTTATCTTTATTCTCCTGCTGAACGTTTACTCTTTGAATTCTTGTAAAGTTGACGCCTTTATAACTCTTGGGCAAGAAGTATTTCCTACTGAAGTAAAAGCGTATCCAAAGCAGACTGCCCAGTGCATTATGAGTGTTGAAGTTTTCTTATCAAGTCACCACTCACATTTTCTTTGGAAAATTAAACAATCATGCATTACTTTTCATCACTTTTCATTTTTGCTTAATGTGTTTGAATCAGCTGGTGATTTGCGTATTCTTATTACAGGAATGCCACCAGGCTCTTCAAAACACACTGCAGATTATCGCAGCTCTTCATGACATTGTCTATTACTTGGTGAGCTTTGCTCGTCTGGGGAATACAAACACTTCCTTCAGTCCTAACAGCGCTCAGAGGCTCACAGCAGACTGGGGCGGCTTAGAAAGCATCGGTATATGATAATTCTGTAAACACACAGTGTGGCTCGTATCTCGTAAAATATACAATGTGCTGTTTTTAGCTGATATTATGTCACTTCCAGCCCAGTGTTTCCTTACACTCTGATGTTTGTCCAAAGGGGCTGAACTGTGGGATGTCCAGCGACAGATTGACTCTCTCTGTGAGCCCAGAAGTTCAGAGGATGTCGGACGGCTCCTGCAGCTACACAGGGATGTGCTCTTCCTGCGCTTCGATACCGCAGTGCGCTACATGATCAGGTGCTTGAAAATGACAGATTTCACAGTATTAGAGATGATATAGAGGAGACTAGGATTTTGTGAAAAATCTAGTTTTAAATGCATGTTCCAATGAGATGTGAACTTTGTATTAATGCTGGTTTGTTTTAAATGTTTTTATTTTACTTTTATTTTTGTAATTCCATTGAAGAAATATCCAGTGGTGTAACCATTAGGTAAAAATAATAGTATATAATAATATATAACTATTATTACATTTTAATGTACACGTTATATAAACATTTTAGACATTTTTCAAGGTTTAATTTTTTATAAAAGTATAATGAACATTTGTTGGTTGTCTTTTTTAGGTTTTACCATTTGACAACCTGAATTAACCTCTAATATTTAAAAAATACTCGTTTCCCCCTCAATTAACAATCTCCTGGTAGTTGCAGAAGAGAAGATGGTGTTGTTATATTAGTATCATTGATATACTATTGTAGTTTTCATTAACATTTTTAATTAGTGTTTATTGTTATATTTTTCGTTTACATTTTAATTTTAAAGTTTAGTAATTTTGTTGTTTTTTTGTCTATTTTATTAGTTTTATTTTTTAATATGTGTAGTTTTTATTCATTTTTATCAAGTTAAACTAGATGAAAATGAGAAATGTTGCATTAGCAAATAGCTGAAATGAAATATTACATTTTTAAAATATATTATTTTATTTCAGTTAATGTTGTGTTTTTATGGTTTTATTTAACTATAATAACCCTGGTCTATATATATTTTTTGAATAACTAAAATTGAGTATTATATCATTGATCTGTATTCAGATAAACATATTAGGCTGTTCAAGATGCATCGGCGCTGTGCAGACCAATCGGCATCAAAGTACCACAAGAGCGTTTGGAGAGCAGATGACTCCTTATGCTTTTGAATTGCTCTCGCAGTACTTTGATGTCATATGCCATTCGGTCTTCGTGGCGCCAATGCATCTCGAACAAGCCTAATATCTCCATTCTTCTCTTCCCACAAGGGATGCGTTCCTGTCCTCTGGAAACCTCTCAGCCTATCAGAGTGTGAGGGAAAACATGAGCCACGCCCTCCCTATCATGAGTGACAGCATGCTGCCAGTTTCCAGTTTTCTCCCTGTTCCTCAGCCGTTAGAACCGACCTGCCTTCAGGTGAGAAACCACCAGGCCTGTCCAGCATATACATGCTCATCCTTCAAAAGCATCACAGAATGTACCTCATGAGATAGGTTGATGAATGTCCATGTATATTGATTCCAGCAGGTTCTGCTTCCTTTATTTGTGGTTCTAGGCACAAAAATTGTATCCATGGAGATCTTTTCTTGCAATGCATGGATCCCACCCTTTGATCATATGGGACATCTCGCCTATTGAGCATTACATGCAGGTGGGTTACCCACATACTTGTGAGTTACTTAAATGCTTTTTTTAAAGTCTTCCTCTGTTTCATTAGCATCAGGATCATGCAATCTTGTGTTTTTTTGTAGCTCTGCCTCTGTGATCTGAATGACCGCTGTAGAATGGAGGCTAATGGGGCGATTCTGGGCGTATCTCTGATCATTGATGATGTGCTCAGTAGTGGAAGAGATGCAGCACCCCTCCGGCTACAAACCACAGGAGACACCAACATCACAGCAACGTCTGATAGAGAAGTGCTTAAGAAAAATTCAGTATTTAAAAATTGTCTCCTTGTTCAGTTCAGAAGTTAAATTGGAATGACTGGAAGATAAATTCAAAGAAACATAATTTTGTGTTAAAATAGCCTTGATCTGGAGATATTGAGATGTTTATCCAGCATATCTTAGCAAAAACAGTAGAGCATGGTGTTAACAACACCAAGGTCATGGGTTCGATTCCCATACGTCTCATGTTTGTTGCTCATACGTCTCTGTTTGTTGAAGCGCATTTAACTCATTGCCATTTTTCAGGTCCTTAATGATAACATGGGAAATGAGGAGAGAATAATGGAGGTTGCGTCTAAAACTCAAGACCCCATAGACTCCCTGATGAACCAGCGGGGATTTTTACTGCTCTGGAAGCAGGTGGAAGTTTTTAAAGAGAGCTGGACTCAACGACAGATGGGTGTCGAGACAATAAACAGCCCAGCACTGTTTAAACACTTCTCTCATCTTTACAGGTCATGAACATTTCATCACTATTAAACACTCTTTCATAACAGTTTGTGGTGAAACAAATATGTATGTGTTAACCTGACCCATGATCTTGTGTTGTAGGGTGGAGATTTACTTTCCCAGCATGCAAGCACTGGCCCAGCAGATGGATAAGGAGAAGGAATATGAGATTGTGCTCTCTCAGACTCAGTCTGTCGTCCCACCACCTGGAGCAACAGATGTTGAAGTCAAAACATGGCAGGTACTGTGCATGAACCGGGGATTTTATCGTGAACTAAATCTCAAACTATTGAAAATATTCTGTTAATTGAAATACAGCTGAAATAAAATAAAATCTAAATATTGTATGAAAAACTTGAACTAAATGAAAATTGGAAATATTGCCTTGGCAACTAACTGAATTACATGTAAGAGATAAAGCACTAAAATTACTAACTGGAAATAAAATGAAATAAAACTAAAACAGAAATAAAAAATAAATTAAACCTACATAGTAACTAATAAAAATGACAAAAGAACAAAAAAAATAATAAAAAAAATAAACTAAAATAAAAATAAAAGCTTAAAATATAATAGCTATCTCTAAATATTATTAAAAACTATATTAGTATATAAATTATAATAGTATATAAAGTTGTAGCACTAAAATCAATAACTGGGAATAAATAAAAAAAATAAAACTGGTTTAAAACTAAACCTGGATTAAAAATAAATTAAACCTAAATGGTAATATTTAAAAAATAATAATAAAAATGACAAAAGCACAAAATTACAAAAATGATAACTGATAACTGAATATAAAATAAAAGCAAATTCAAAATATTCATAAAAACTATAACAGTATATAAATTATAATAGTATATAAAGTTGAAGTTCTAAAATTAGTAATTAGAAATAAAAGCTAACACTAAACTAACAATCAAATTAAAATAAATTAAACCTAAACAGTAATATTAAAAAGACCCAATAAAAAAGACAAAAGCACATACTAAATGTTAAACTAAATTTAAAATGGTAAGTGAAAATATAAAGTTCAAAATATTAATAAAAACTATAATGGTGATAAAATGCTACATTAATACTGATGTGAACCTGCTCATTTTATTTTGAAACACTGGGGTCTGTGAAGCAAAGATCTGAACAATCATTAAATCAATATAGCTATGAAACAAAACCTTTGACAATTCATTGATGTGATTCTTTTGATTGATATCTTAGTATGTTTGCTGTGTTTGTTGTAGTTACTGAGACTCTTGGAGATCACGGAGTGTGACATGATCCGAGCGCTTCAGAAGAGGATTAACAGTGAAATAACTCTAGTGATGTCGGAGCGCTCACGGCATGACACGGGGCTTCCCGCAGGTACCCAGCAGCCTCTGCATGAACCCAGAGGAGATCAAAGAGCACTATGGGAGGACTAGGGCTTGGCCTGATTCTCCCTGCAGGCTGTCATTAGAAAGCCAATAAACTTCAACACAGCTAGTCCTATATTTAGGATATTATAATGTTTCCATCTAAAAAAACTGTAGTCCTTTCTAGAATGCTTTGTTCATCCCAATCTTCTTCTGCTGTCTTCACATGTAATGAAGAATTGTGGAAACGGCCTTCAATGAAACACAGTGTCTCTTTAGAGAGACCTCAGATTGTGGAGGATTTCATCCAGCGGTTGATGAGCGGTGCTGAGGGTGAGATCGATGGACAGGTAAATATTTCTCACTAAAAACAAAGCTTCCCAAAAGGGGCTTTTTGGGTCAAAGTAAATGTTGTTCATGGCAGCCAATGAAGGCCAAAGGCTGGCATTATGCAAATGTGTTACAAACCTATTTAGGTTCATGCAGGAAGTAAGAGACTTGAATTACATTCACAAACAGCTATAGGGGCTTTCGCACCAGAGGAACCTTTTCATAGTTCCTAGAACTATTGGTGGAAGTACCCGGATTTTACTATAGGAACTACCAGTGACGGAAGTGAATGTTGATTGGCCGAACGTATGCAAAACACTGGCACCTGCCTTTTTTAAAAAAGCCTTTTACACACAGTTTATAGCTTATATATTTACTCCACAAACCAACTCTACAAACATGGAAAAGAAAGATAGATCTCTCGAATTGAGAAAATCCAACGCAACTTTGAGGGGACCAAGCAAAAAATTATTATGTATTTCTGCTCAGCTAGTGAGGAAAATACTTTTTCATATAACGTTACTGTTTTCTTTCTTTGTATAACAGCTCTATCTAATAACATATTAGACAGGCTGTTTAACAAATCGTAAACTAATGAAGACGGAGAATGTGAGCGCTTCATAGTTCCTACTGGCGGTGCGAATGCAAACAGGAAAATGGCCTTAGGGGAACTATTAGTTCTCGGCGAACCACCCTGGCGGCTAGCTCATAGAACTAAGTTCCTAGAACTACCCGGTTCGAAAGCCCCTGTTATTACACACTACATGAAAGGTAATATCCGAAAAAGCATTATAGGGGGAACTTAGGGGCACAACCTTTTGTGAAAGGTTCTTAATGGAACCATAAATTCGAATAAAGAACCTTGATTTTAAAGAGTGTAGGATTATGATAGCATTGTTCAATGCCATGACTGATATAGCTTGTAATAGACTGATATATAAACATTGAGTGTTTTCTAGTTGACGTTCTCCAGCACTCATCTGCAGCAGTGTCTGACTGACCTGGCTTGTGCTACAATGAATCGTGAGCGGAGCATCTTCCAGAGCTATTCTCAGTTTTATGAGCACATCCTTCAACAGCAGGAACAACTACTCTACCAGAGAGAGCAGGTACGCCTAGATTAGCAGTCAAAAGTTTGGTGTCTGTAAGATTGTTACTTGTTTTTGAAAGAAGTCTTATGGTCAGGAAGACTGCATTTGTTGGATAAAAAAATACAGTAAAAACAGTAATATTGTGAAATATTAATATGTAAAACAACTGTTTTCTGTTTTAATATATTTGAAAATGTATTTCTGTGATGTCAAAGCTGAGTTTTCAGCATCATTACTCCAGTCTTCAGTGTCACATGATCTTTTAAAAAAAATCATTCTAAGGTGCTGATTTGCTGCTCAAGAAACATTTCTTATTATTATCAATGTTGAAAACAGTTGTGCCGCTTCACATTTTTGAAAACCATGATACATTTTTTTTGGTAACATTATTAAATTTAGGATCCATTTCTCACTATTAACTAGTTGCTTATTAGCACGCATATTACTGGGATATTAGCTGTTTATTAGTACTTATAAAGCAAATATTATTGCCTTATTTTGCATGACCTTATTCTACATTCCTAATGAGTTACCTAACTAACTATTAATAAGTAGTACTTAGGAGTTAGTTACAGTTAAAGTCAAAGTTACAGTTTTTTTGTTTACACTTTATTTTAAGGTATCACTGTTACAGTGTAATTATAAATTTAAATACTGTGTAATATTAATTAACAACATGTACTTACTGTAGGGTTAGGGTAGGATTAGTTAGTTGCATGTAATTATGCATAATTTACTGTTATTACTATGGTAAGTACATGTAATATATGTAACAATGACACTGTAAAATAAAGTGTTACCGTTTTTTTTCAACTGCTTACATTTTCAAAACTTTGCCTCTTTTTTCCAAAACTTTACACACAAATCCAAGAATTGCACACACAAAATGCAAAATGCCTCACATCTCTTGCAAAATGAAGCAGTGCATTCAAATATCATAAACACATCTCTTGTCTTACGTTGCAAACACCTTTGCCATAATATTCTATTTTTGGATATAGCATATACACACAGTTATTCAAAACCTAAAGCTCTTCTTTCATTTCTGTACAAGATTGAAAGTAATTGGTAGAGAGATGTTGAAAAATTCACTGTAAACACGAAAGCAAGATTGAAACTAAACTATTTATTGTTTTACTGAAAGCATTTGTGATTGTGAATACAGTATTACACAGTACGAAAGAAAAGCCATGTGTAGTTGGACAGAAACAATGGTTATGTTTGAAAAAGGAAATCAAGATACTTGAAGGCTGAGAATTAGTGTGGTTTTGCAGATTTGCCATGTTGTTCTGTTATTTGAGTGTCAGGTTTCAGAAATTGTGTGACAAGGATTTTGTGTGTAAGCAGTTGAAAAAAAACTGCAATAGTTTTTGCAATGGACCCTAAACTAAAGTGTGACTTTTTTTTTTTTGGATTCTTTGATGAATAGAACATTTAAATAAACAGCAGGTTTTTGAAATAGAAATATTTTGTATTAGTGAAGTGACAGATTCAGCAGAGGTGCAGCAAGATGCATGCATCTTTCTCAACTGTGAACAATCTGTTTCTGCAGGATGTTAAAGAACTAGAAGCCAAAGAAATGCAGGCCAGTGACCCCTACAGAAAGGTAAACTCAGGTTTGTGCATATAGTACCACGATTCTTCACTACATTATCAGTAAACATGTCTAATCTCAGGTGGCGGATGTGTGTCGGGGGATGATGGGTGACATCACCGCTCTGCGTGCAAGATTAAGTCAACTGGAGGAGGAGAAGCGAAGCTTAGATGAACATCTCAACCTCAAACACAGAGAACGCAATGACAAATTGGTTCGCCAGCTCTTTTCCACATGTGTTCTTCTGAAGGTGTGTAAGCCTGATCTGAAGACCCCATCAAATGTGTTGGCATATGGACTAAATCTATAAAAGCGTATTTTGATTTATTAAAATAATTAAAACATACATTTTTTTTACGTGATGTCAGCTAGCTCAACTCTCTATGCCGTCCACAGTCACGTCTTGACAAATACCATATGAATATGGACCAAGATGTGCGACAGCTGGTGAGCAGCGTGAGGAAGGAAGGCGTGGACAGAATTATCAAACTGAAAAATAAATTGTCTTCCACCAATGATAATGAGACCCTCATTCACACACTTCAGGAGGTAAACTGCTAGAATAAGCTTGGTCATAAAAGAATAGCCATAAGTTAAATTGTTTAAATAATATCTCACAAATTTCAGAGTCATATTTCAGAGTCATACACACTGCAGAGATCAGTTTTCTTTTTGCAAAATATAATTTCCAGTTTTGTCTGTTGATTTTTGGGAAGAAATGTGACTTGGAACGCTCTTTTGTGACTTTGATTCTACAGTCATTATCTTTGTTTTATTCAGAAAGAGGTATTAGAAGATCTTTATGCTGAGAATAGCAAGCTGGCTGGACTTCTGTGTAAACTGAGAGCCTTTAGCCACTGGAGGCTGGTGATCGGTCAAGAAAAACTGCAAAAAGAGCTGCTGCAGTGGCAACTGGTATTAATAACATGTTAAATAATCCCAGGCATTGGTTAGATCTTTCTCCTCTTCTTTTGCCTGTAGTAACACTGAATGTTGCCCCTGTGTGTCCAGAATGAGGTGTCGTGTAAAAGCAAAGCTCTTCAAGTGAAGATGATATCAGAGCAGAATGAGATTGCTCGGAAACAAGAGCTTGATGCTGTGAAAGAGGCCATGCTGCAATGTAAGAGCGACTATGAGCACATCAGGAGACAGATCATTCAGCAGGTACGACCCTGAGCCTTCTCATCTTCACGTCCATACTTCGGCTTTGCTGTGTGCAAACCAATCCATAATAAAGACAAAGACAGGTACCTGAAATATATTTATGATGCTTCTAGATCTATGTGGATTAAAAATTAACTTAGTTTTTCTTAATTATGATCTCAATCCAGGGTTGTAAAAAGTACTGATAAATTATACTTAAGTTAAAGTATAGATACTTATAATTTACTCAATTAAAAGTGCCCCCCCCCCCCCCAAAAAAAAAAAACTGCAACACATTTAATTTAATTTAAAGTTGAAAAATTAGTGTTCTGAGCCTTTTAAAAATGCAAAGTAGAGATTTTCTAATTTTAGTATTTTTGATGCAAAAATAAACTATTCCTGTCAAAAATCACCTTTCTAATTGTTCTTTGTAAATCTCTAGAACACAGCAGATGTTAAAGTAAACCAATATGCTGAAACCTGTTCCCTAAATATTTTCAGTTACAATTTTCAGCAGATGATTTTACTGTGCTTGACTTTGGAATATAGTGATTTTTAGACTACTAATCAAGACTAATTAGAATATCATCAAAAAGTTTATTTATTTCACTAATTCCATTCAAAAAGTGAAACTTGTATATTATATTCATTCATTACACACAGACTGATATATTTCAAATGTTTATTTCTTTTAATTTGGATGATTATAACTGACAACTAAGGAAAATCACAAATTCTCAGAAAATTAGAATATTGTGAAAAGGTTCAATATTGAAGACACCTGGTGTCACACTCTATCAGCTAATTAACTCAAAACACCTGCAAAGGCCTTTAAATGGTCTCTCAGTCTAGTTCTGTAGGCTATACAATCATGGGGAAGACTGCTGACTTGACAGTTGTCCAAAAGACGACCATTGACACCTTGCACAAGGAGGGCAAGACACAAAAGGTCATTGCAAAAGAGGCTGGCTGTTCACAGAGCTCTGTGTCCAAGCACATTAATAGAGAGGCGAAGGGAAGGAAAAGATGTGGTAGAAAAAAGTGTACAAGCAATAGGGATAACCACACCCTGGAGAGGACTGTGAAACAAAACTCATACAAAAATGTGGGGGAGATTCACAAAGAGTGGACTGCAGCTGGAGTCAGTGCTTCAAGAACCACTACGCACAGATGTAAGCAAGACATGAGTTTCAGTTGTCGCATTCCTTGTGTCAAGCCACTCTTGAACAACAGACAGCGTCAGAAGCGTCTAAAGACAAAAAGGACTGGACTGCTGCTGAGTGGTCCAAAGTTATGTTCTCTGATGAAAGTAAATTTTGCATTTCCTTTGGAAATCAGGGTCCCAGAGTCTGGAGGAAGAGAGGAGATGCACACAATCCACGTTGCTTGAGGTCCAGTGTAACTTTTCCACAGTCAGTGATGGTTTGGGGTGCCATGTCATCTCCTGGTGTTGGTCCACTGTGTTTTCTGAGGTTCAAGGTCAACGCAGGAATATACCAGGAAGTTTTAGAGCACTTCATGTTTCCTGCTGCTGACCAACTTTATGGAGATGCAGATTTAATTTTCCAACAGGACTTGGCACCTGCATACAGTGCCAAAACTACCAGTACCTGGTTTAAGGACCATGGTATCCCTGTTCTTAATTGGCCAGCAAACTCGCCTGACCTTAACCCCATAGAAAATCTATGGAGTATTGTGAAGAGGAAGATGCGATATGCCAGACCCAACAATGCAGAAGAGCTGAAGGCCACTATCAGAGCAACCTGGGCTCTCATAACACCTGAGCAGTACCACAGACTGATTGACTCCATGCCACACGCCGCATTGCTGCAGTAATTCAGGCAAAAGGAGTCCCAACTAAGTATTGAGTGCTGTACATGCTCATACTTTCATGTTCATACATTTCAGTTGGCTAAAAATCCTTTCTTTGTATTGGTCTTAAGTAATATTCTAATTTTCTGAGATACTGAATTTGGGATTTTCCTTAGTTGTCAGTTATAATCATCAAAATTAAAAGAAATAAACATTTGAAATATATCAGTCTGTGTGTAATGAATGAATATAATATACAAGTTTCACTTTTTGAATGGAATTAGTGAAATAAATCAACTTTTTGATGATATTCTAACTATATGACCAGCACCTGTATATTCAAATAGCTATGAGATAATATGCTTGTTATTGTTTAAATAAAGTTATTAAAGGTTACATGATGATTAACATATCATTATTTAATTTAAATAAAATGCTATCAAATCTAATTAAACTTCAGTTCATATATTACCTATTGCAGTTTTTTACATTTACAATATATATATATATATATATAGATATATATATATATATATATATATATATATATATATATATATATATATATATATATATATATATATATATAGATAATATATTATTTGTTTAAAAATGTATAAATCATTAATGTTTAAATAAATCAATAATGTTTATAAATCATTTAGTACCTTTATGGACATTGGACGTTTAGCTACTGTAACAACACTTGTGTAAAGGGTGGTTAGTTAATTTTGGCTAAATGCTTGCTTTAGCTAAAACAATTTTACATAATTGTAATTTGGGTGCAAACATTTTTTTTATTGCCCCAACCATAAACAAGATATTCCTTTAATCATACATCAATGGGAAAAAAATCATTTTTTCAAGAAAATAAAATGTAATTATCAAAACAATGTAATATAAACAGTTTGAACAGTGTTCCCTTATAGTAATCAAATTGACCAACCCTTAAACCTACCCGTACCACCAAACCTGTCCCTAACTTTACCTGTATCACACCTCAATAGCAGCAAAAGTGTTTAGCATTAGAGCATGAAAACAATGGGCCCTACTATACACCCAGTCCAATGCGACGCCAGGCGCGATGTAAGTCTTTTTTGCTAGCTGCAGTCAGACGCAGTTATCATTTTCACGTCCAGCAAATAGCAAATGCACTCGCGTTCATCTGTGCGCCCATGGGCGTGAAGGTCTGAAAATGAGGTGTGTTCAGGTGCATTGTTGGCGTGTTGCTATTTCGAGGCAACTGAAAACGACTGCGCCATTGACCAACAAAAACCTGGTCTAAAATCAATGTTGCAATATAGCAGTAATATGCACCTGTATGCAGGTGCTCAACGCACGTACACTCTGCTTATTACACACACGGGTATGTGCAACAGCACACAAACATGCCAAATATTAAAAATAAAAGGATTACAATGAAGTATTGTACACCTCTGTCTCAGTCTCAGAAGTTGCAGGACGTGGAGCATCGCTCTGCACGAGACGCACAAAGCCGACAGGAGCTGGAGAGCCTGAGGAGGCAGAGCCTGGAGCAGCTGCAGGAAGACGTGGAGGACAGAGAGAGTCGACTAAGGGCTCTGAGCGCACAACTCGAGAAAAACAGCAAAGAGACGGAGCTATGGCAACAGCGCAACCACAAGCAAATCAAACACGTGAGTCTGAACTGCAAGCTTTATGATGCTTTCATGATATCCATAAAACTAACTTCACCTTTTCAACAACTACAAAAATAACCCCTTAAACATGAAAGTGTTGTTTACAAGCTGCTTAATTCATACAAATTAAAAATGAATTAAAATGAATGAAAACTAAATTAATAAAAAAAATCCCATGAAGGGAACCCCTAAAAAGTTCTATATACTGAATGAAGCACCTGACAGAACTCTTTATTAGAAGAAAAGCTTCTGTATAGAATTATAGAGTCATTGGTTCCCAGGGAATGCATGAAATGTACACTTTTAGTGCAATGTAAGTTGTTTTGGATAAGTGTTTGCCAAATGCAAAAATGTTAATGATTTTGTATTTTGAAGGTGAGGGGTCAGCTTCATCAGGAGCGGAGTCTGAAACAAGAAGCGTTCCAGCAGGTGGACAAACTACAAAGTCAGATGCACAATATTGAGGCATCATTGTGTAAATCTTCATTTCCTTCAGGTGCTCATAAAACTGTTTTTATTGGCTGTTTTTAGAATTAAGGAAACATTTTTATTCACATAAATTACTTTTTCATGCTTAAGGACGCCAAAGCTCCTCCTCGAGAAGGCTACGTTTAAGAAACGCATCGACAGGTAAATCAATTTTCAAGTACATTACTGGCATGATTGTCTTTACAATATTGCCAAAGCATTATACAAAAGACAAGTAATGACAAGAAAAATATGCAATATAACAGTAACAAACAATAATATGTGTCCTTTTGACATCTGCTGCTCTGTGGCTTGTTGTATTGCAGGTTTGCTCAGGAACAACTCGGTTATGTCTTTTACAAACAGTAGCTTCATAAACACAACTGATGACCTCAACACTGAATCTGGTTGGAGAGAGTCTTGGACACCTCTGGATAGACCCAAAACAGTGAGTTAATTGATTTTGTAGTAAAAGTCATTTAACATGCCAACCATTACAAGAATAGTTTGCCCAAAATTAATTGATTTCTTCTTCATTTACTATTGTCTTTCCAACCTTTCTTGACTGTTTTCTTTTAATAAAATTCTGAACAAAGAACATCAGTTATGTGTATGAGTTTAATTTTTTAACATTCCATTGTTCTAATTCACAGAATTCCAATCGTCTTCGTCTGGACATTTCAGAGACACTGTTACCCAGTCTTTCTGATGGAATCGCCTCTTCTAACCACCCATCATACCAGAATCTTAGATTGGGTCACAAGTAAATCAATCTAAAACACACAAACTGACACTTTTTGATTTATTTTGAGACTTCTTCTTATTGATAGTGATTGTAGAGAGAAGACAGGATATCAGTGGAGGGAACAGATGTAGTTGGAGGCTGGATCTGATCCTGTCTTCCACTTTTACTTGTGTCCAGTCTAATCTAAATGGCTGTGACAGGTCTGATTTTTTTAAAATCAAAACTGCATTTATCAAAAATATATGTTTAACCATTATTGGGTGAATCTCATGCATATCCAGGTCACATTTCACTATAAAATTCCAATCATTTTTTTTTAGGACCATAAAGATTGTATTATTTTCATGACACATTTCCCCTCAAATTCTCCATAATGATTTTGGGGTGGGACAAATTCCTCAATAGCATTTTTTAATTTGTCACTTGAAATAAAATAAACATTAACTGAAATAAAATAAAACATTAATTTACTTAATAAAAATATTTTATTTCAGCTAGTTGCCAAGGCAACACTCATTTTCATTTCAATTTCATTAACTTTAGTACTAAAATAACTAAAATATAAAAATTAAAACTATACAGACATTACAAATAGTCAATGCAAAAAACTTGTTTTTCTGTAATTTTATAAATTTATATATATATATATATATATATATATATATATATATATATATATATATATATATATATATATATATATATATATATATATATATATATATATATATAATGTGCAATTGCTATTTTCATTGCTTTACAGTAAAGAATATCAAATTATCATTGATATGATTTTTTGCATTACAGAAATTGTATAAAATAAAAACTTTTGCATTATGGCAATGGGAAAACTGTTCCTGTGTCACTTAAATAAATGGATTTTGGACAAATATATTTGGAGTTGTATGTATATGAACCTTTTATTATCTTTAGTCTTGTCATTTATTTAGTCAAGTACAAAAACAATTTAATAATGGTTAGACTTCATGAAAAAAAAAAAAGAAGAAAAAGATGTTTCTGCTTATTCTCAGTCAGCTTTACTGTATAAAAAAGGAACCATTTACATCAAAAGAGGACAAGCATTGCTTTTTATGAGGGAGTCCTAAAGGATTCAT
Source organism: Chanodichthys erythropterus (assembly GCF_024489055.1). NCBI lineage: Eukaryota > Metazoa > Chordata > Actinopteri > Cypriniformes > Xenocyprididae > Chanodichthys > Chanodichthys erythropterus. Next base: position 6,770,498 of record NC_090238.1, on the reverse strand, counting down.
ACAGTTGTGTCCATTCAGTTTTGCGGGGTCATGCTGGTGGTGTAGAGGTACGAGACCGTTCCAGCCTGGATCTGGAAGGTTTGACCCTGAATCTGATCGCTGGGGATCTGCTCGCTGGTCTGGCTGATGGAGATGGGCTGCCCACTCTGACTGCTGATGTGAATGCCTCCTGTTGGACTCGGCCGGCTGGGATTTTCATCGGAGGTCTCGGACAGTTGGTGGATCACCTGCAGCTGCTGTGGAGCTCCATGATGAACCTGCAGTTGCTCCATGGCTTCCTTTGTCAGCGTGATGACGTGCATTTGCTCCGGTGGTCCGCTGCTCACTTGACTTCCCAAGACGCTGATGGTTTGAATTTGAGTACCGCTGTCTAATCCGTCCGGCGTGACCAGCGCCAGGTTTTGGACGTGACCAGAAGGTTCGGTGAGAAGGGTGAGACCCTGCTCCACAGAAGTATCTTCTGCAGTGCTAATGCTGATACCTTGATCCTGACCCAGGTTGATGTTTTCCACCTCGCTGGTCACCACCAGCTGGATTTCCTGCTCGGCGTGGGTGGGAAGCTGGTACGGCTGAAGTTGGAGGATGCTGTGCATTTCTCCGGCTCCTGAGGGGGCCTCCTCCTCAGCAGGTCCTGTGCTCTCAGCTTCTCCTTGTTGACGCTCTTTCTTGTGAGTCTTGGTGTGAGCTTTAAGGTTGTCCATTCGGGCAAACGACAGGTTGCAGACAGAACACGTGAACGGCTTTTTACCCGTGTGAGACGCCACGTGACGCCTCCTGGCACTGGGGTCAGAGAAGGTCTTATCACAGATGTTGCAGACGTATGGCTTCTCACCTCTGGATCACAAGAAAGATTTGTTTTAACATGCAAATCTGGAACATTAAGGCAAAAACATTGTTTTTTCAATGCACTGGTCAGTTTTAGATTTGGGCTTTCAGGCTTTTTATAACATGTTTCAGACAAGTGGAAAGAAAACATCCATAATACACCTTTAAGTGTTTATTTTATTGCACTTTATCTATTTGCATCTGTAGATTTCAAATACAATATATATCTTTAAATGAGTCAGAAATCTCCACTTCAGCACCTATCTATATCTATATTCTCAAGTTTTTTATTGATTTGTTTGTTTATATACACTGCTAAAAAAAGGAATACTTTTTAATCAGAGAATAGCATCAAGTCAGTTAAACTCCTGGGATATTGATCTGGTCAGTTAAGTAGCAGAAGGGGTTGTTAATCAGTTTCAGCTGCTTTGGTGTTAATGAAATTAACAACAGGTGCACTAGATGGGCAACAATGAGACGACCCCCAAAAAAGGAATGGTTTTACAGGTAGAGGCCGTTTTTCACTAGTTTTGCCTTTGGCTAGGGTCAGTGTCACTACTGGTAGCATCAGGTGATACCTGGACCCTACAGAGGTTGCACAGGCAGTCCAACTCCTCCAGGATGGCACATCAATACGTGCCATTGCCAGAAGGTTTGCTGTGTCTCCCAGCACAGTCTCGAGAGCATGGAGGATATTCCAGGAGACAGGCAGTTTCTCTAGGAGAGCTGGACAGGGCCGTAGAAGGTCCTTAACCCATCAGCAGGACCGGTATCTGCTCCTTTGTGCAAGGAGAAACAGGATGAGCACTGCCAGAGCCCTACAAAATGACCTCCAGCAGGCCACTGGTGTGAATGTCTCTGACCAAACAATCAGAAACAGACTTCATGAGGGTGGCCTGAGGGCCCGACGTCCTCTAGTGTGCCCTGTGCTCACTGCCCGGCACCGTGGAGCTCGGTTGGCATTTACCATTGAACACCAGAATGGTCAAGTCCGTCCTGTGCTTTTCACAGATGATAGCAGGTTCACCCTGAGCACATGTGACAGACAGGAAATGGTCTGGAGAAGCCGTGGAGAACATTATGCTGCCTGTAACATTGTTCACACCATGACTGGTTTGGTGGTGGGTCAATGATGGTCTGGAGAGGCATATCCATGGAGGGACGCACAGACCTCTACAGGCTAGACAATGGCACCCTGACTGCCATTAGGTATCGGGATGAAATCCTTGGACCCATTGTCAGACCCTACACTGGTACAGAGGTTCCTGGGTTCCTTCTGGTGCACAACAATGCCCGGCCTCATGTGGCAAGAGTATGCAGGCAGTTCCTGGAGGATGAAGGAATTGATACCATTGAATGGCCCCCATGCTTGCCTGACCTAAATCCAATAAAACACCTCTGAGACATTATGTTTCGGTCCATCTGATGCCACCAGGTTGCACCTCAGACTGTCCAGGAGCTCAGTAATGCCCTGATCCAGATCTGGGAGGAAATACCTCAGGACACCATCCGTCGTCTCATTAAGAGCATGCCCCGACATTGTCCATAAAAACTACCGAGTACCATTTTGAATTGCTGCAATGAAAATTCAGCAAAATGGACTAGCCTGCTGCATTAATTTTTCACTTTGATTTTCGGGGTGTCTTTAAATTCAGTCCTCTGTAGGTTGATAATTTTCATTTCCATCAAACGATGTGGCATCCTTTCATTCCTAACACATTACCCAGTCTATATCAGTATAGCTATCCAGCATGATATTTTTCCCCATTGAGATCTGATATGATTTCAAAGTGTTCCTCTCATTTTTTGAGCAGTGTATCATTTGTCTGATTTATATCCACCTTTTTCCTAATGAGCCAACTTCATTTCAGATTATAAGAGAGGCACTTTTGGTTTGGGGAAGTTCCACTCAAAAAGACTGTAATAAATCATTTCAAATTATAAGATTGCACTACAAATAATCCTTATTAGTAAGTTTGGCTGAATGAGTGCTAAAATTTCCTTTTGTGTTTAATTTTCAGACATCAGAAAATAACGTAACACTTGGTATTTTAATGTGGCAAATTATAACAAGAATATCTATGGCAAGAACTCTTTTCAGTCACTGCATTCTTTTATTCCTGATTATTTTCTTATTTTCCTTTGTATTCTGCTGTAACAGTATTAAAAAGATAATTGTCTCCCCTTTTCACTTCTAATCCACATTAACAGTGTTTTTCTAAAGCAGGTTAATTCAATTTATCAAATTTTCCATCAAAATGATGCAAATCACTTATATAGTACAGACATATATTACAATAGTTATATTTGAGCTGTCCATAATATTGCTGCAGAAATATTCAAGCTTTTGGGGTTATTCATGGTCTGTTGTAGTTGTTTTTAATGCTTTTTCACTTTTAAATTTCCTTTTAAAGGATTAGTTCACTTCAGAATGAACATTTTGTGATAATTTACTCACCCCCTTGTCATTCAAGATGTTCATGTCTTTCTTTCTTCAGTCGAAAAGAAATGAAGGTTTTTGAGGAAAACATTCCAGGATTTTTCTCCATATAGTGGACTTCACTGGGGTTCAACAGGTTGAAAGTCCAAAAGTCAGTCTACATGATCCCAGACGAGGAATAAGGGTCTTATCTAGTGAAACAATTCAAACTAATTTTCTAAAAAAAATTTTTTTAAAGTATATAAAAAAACTGCTGTGAAGTGGAAAGGTCACGAGTGACCTTATTCCTCGGCTGGGATTGTGTAAAGCAAGTAGTAGGCAACAGTTGGTAACTGTTGAATCCTGGAATGTTTTCCTTAAAACCTTAATTTCTTTTCGACTGAAGAAAGAAAGACATGAACATCTTGGATGACATGGGTGTGAGTAAATTATCAGGAAAATTTAATTCTGAAGTGAACTAAACCTTTAATGTTCGATGGTTGAAGGGTGAGTAGAATAATGTCATTTCATTCTACCCAGTTTTTGAAAATGCTTATTGCATTCATAGAGCGAACCTTTCGCTTATTTCACTTTATATATTTGCAACTGTAGATTTCAATTACAATACATATATTTAAAGCCCAGAAATCTCAACTTCAGCAGCTTTACATACATTTCTATCTATATTCTGAAGGTTTTTACAGAGGGGTTTGTTCATCTATCATTCGTCTGATTTTATATCTTAAAACATGATGTAAATGTATTCTTTTTCTGGCTGTTGACAGTGTTTCTGATTTATGGGGTGATAAAAAGATATCCAAAAATCTGTAAAAACTCTGTATGTCAACAAAATGACAAGAATTATGAACATGGTTTGTCTAATGTTCAGATTTCTGTTCTGGAAATATATGTAAATTAGTGCATATTTAATTACACAAAGCCTCATTTGAATATTTAAACATAATATTTAAGACAACCTGCAATACAAAAAAATGTCTGCAATTCTTAATGCAATCTGTCAACTAGGGAAGTACGGTGATATCTATCAGTTTTAATTTTTTACCCTCTTCACCAGCGGTGTCTTAATATGTTAATGTCATGTTGATTTCTGACCTGTGTATCCTGATGTGCGTCTGGAGTGTGCTCTTGGCTGTGAAACACTTCCCACAGATTTCACATGTAAACGGCTTCTCACCTGCAGTAATAACACAGGTGTTCATACAGCACGGATAGTATGCAAACTGCTGTGAAGTGTGATCTGTTTATTACCAGTGTGAGTTCTCAGGTGCTTCTTCAGCTGAGCTGCATCCATAAATTTATGATGACACTGCGCACACTCCGGTAACGCTTTTCCAGTGTGAACGCGGTAATGGCTTTTCAGCTGCCGCTTCTGACTGAAGCTTTTCTCACACTGGTCACAACTGAAAGATTTATTCTCTGCGGAAAGACAAGGGAGAATGCGATGGAACATCAGGCAGTGTATAAATATATTCAGGTGTTTTGGTCATGTACTATATCGTAATATGACCAGTGTTTTTTACATTTATTTGATAAAAAAATAAATAAAGTAAAAACAGTAAAATTGTAAAATATTGTTTTCTATTTGAATATATTTTTAAAATGTAATTTATTCCTGCAATGACAAAGCTAAATTTTCAGCATAATTACTCCAGTCTTCAGTGTCACATGATCCATCAGAAATCAACTGCTGCTGAAGAAACATTTCTTATTATTATCATCAAATAAATATTTTGTAACATTCTAAATGTCTTGGTACGATTGATCAATTTGATGCATCTTTGCTGGATAAAAGCATTTGACAGTTTTTCACAATTGCTAAAACTCAACCCCGTTCTTTGAACCACATTGTCTGGCCTAAACCCTATTTGTCGAATGGGGGTCAAAATGACAATTTTCACCTGAGATTTGGAGCCAAATTAAAAGGAAAGATGGCATATAATGAAACAATGATTGCTAAAGTTAACAGATTTTACTAATAGACCTACCAATCTCTGTGTAAAAATAAAATAATGAAGCTGCCATCTTTCTAAAGTCATTTTTACACCCCTGTAAAATGGCTCCAAATCTCAGGTGAAAATTGAGTTTTTTATAGAGGATTACTCAGTAAAAAAATTGAGGATTACTCAGTAAATATACATCTGTGACATTTAATACTTTGGCTTTATTCACTATTGATGTTTGTCTTCCTACAGAAAAAAATATTAACCAAATCAAAAATTTGAGCTGGGGACCTCTGGTTGAGTTGACACGGAATAACCCTACTACAATAGCCTGAATGCAAAAGGTTAAAAAAAAAAAAAACATTCAAACAAAAAAGTGATTACAATACAATTTTGAATACATTTTTTTTTTCTGTAACTCCATACTCTGGATGCTGCATTCTCCATTTTTCAGTGTCTTATGAATGATCTGTAGTGTTTATATACAAACCCGATTCCAAAAATGTTGGGACACTGTACAGATTGTGAATAAAAACAGAATGCAATACTGTGGAAGTTTCAAATTTCAATATTTTATTCAGAATACAACATAGATGACATATCAAATGTTTAAACTGAGAAAATGTATCATAAGTTGATTTTAAATTTCATGGCATCAACACATCTCAAAAAAGTTGGGACAAGGACATGTTTTATCACTGTGTGACATCCCCTCTTCTTTTTATAACAGTCTGCAAACGTCTGGGGACTGAGGAGAAAAGTTGCTCAAGTTTAGGAATAGGAATGTTGTCCCATTCTTGTCTAATACAGGCTTCTAGTTGCTCAACTGTCTTAGGTCTTCTTTGTCGCATCTTCCTCTTTATGATGTGGCAAATGTTTTCTATGGGTGAAAGATCTGGACTGCAGGCTGGCCATTTCAGTACCCGGATCCTTCTTCTACGCAGCCATGATGTAGTAATTGATGCAGTATGTGATCTGGCATTGTCATATTGGAAAAAGCAAGGTCTTCCCTGAAAGAGACGACGTCTGGATGGGAGCATATGTTGTTCTAGAACTTGGATATACCTTTCAGCGTTGATGGTGCCTTTCCAGATGTGTAAGCTGCTCATGCCCATGATTTGTCTGACCACAGAACAGTTTTCCACTTTGCCACAGTCCATTTTAAATGAGCCTTGGCCCAGAGAAAACGCCTGCGCTTCTGGATCATGTTTAGATACGGCTTCTTTTTTGACTTATAGAGTTTTAGCCGGCAACGGCGAATGGCACGGTGGATTGTGTTCACCGACAATGTTTTCTGGAAGTATTCCTGAGCCCATGTTGTGATTTCCATTACAGTAGCATTCCTGTATGTGATGCAGTGCCGTCTAAGGGCCCGAAGATCACGTCCTAGGCCTAGGCCTAGACCCTTACGCACAGAGATTGTTCCAGATTCTCTGAATCGTTGGATGATATTATGCACTGTAGATGATGATAACTTCAAACTCTTTGCAATTTTTCTCTGAGAAACTCTTTCTGATATTGCTCCACTATTTTTCACCGCAGCATTGGGGGAATTGGTGATCCTCTGCCCATCTTGACTTCTGAGAGACACTGCCACTCTGAGAGGCTCTTTTTATACCCAATCATGTTGCCAATTGACCTAATAAGTTGCAAATTGGTCCTCCAGCTGTTCCTTTTATGTACATTTAACTTTTCCGGCCTCTTATTGCTACCTGTCCCAACTTTTTTGTAATGTGTAGCTCTCATGAAATCCAAAATGAGCCAGTATTTGGCATGACATTTCAAAATGTCTCACTTTCAACATTTGATATCGTTAGCCTCATAGCATAATTCCCTAAGTAATTTTTTGGCCAAATTGTGATATCTACCTTTGAAATATGATCTGGGCAATTATGTTATGAGGCTAACGATATGTTATCTATATTCTATTGTGAATAAAATATAAGTTTACGAGATTTGTAAATTATTGCATTCCTTTTTTATTCACAATTTGAACAGTGTCCCAACTTTTTTGGAATCGGGTTTGTATTTTGATTGGCTGGGAGTATGATTTTGCCAGAAGTGTCAGGGGTTTTTTGAGTTTAGTTTGAAGATTTGGCTCTGTGTTTAATGTTGTGAGAGAATGGGTAAGGGTTTCAAGAAATGTGTCTTGCAATTGTGAAAAAACTGTAATCTTAGCCCAAACTTTTGAAGTAGGAGCAGTGATTTGGTATATTTGTGCAGTAGTTGTGTAGTCACCTGCGTGTAGGTTCATGTGCTCCAGTAGGGAGTGTTTGGTGGACAGCGCTTTGGAGCATATGGTGCAGATGAAGGGCTTTTCTCCCGTGTGCATGCGCTGATGAACCAAAAGAGTATGTTTCTGGGTGAAACCCTTCCCACAAACACTGCATCTGAACGGTTTTTCACCTGCATAAAAAAGGTAATGAACACAAAAATATATTTGTTGTATTTTCAGTTCACAACTATGACGGCTTCCGCCTCTGAGAACCCCAGAAATGTGAAAAGAGTCTAATATCTTGATAATCTCTGATGAAATATAATATAATTAACAGAATATTGACCTAGTCACATTAATTGATAGATGTTTAGTGTGTAAAACAAACTGTTTAAAACAAACCGTAACACTTTACATTAAGGTCTCATTTGTTAACATTACAGTTAATGCATTAGTTAGCATGAACTAACTATGAGAAATATATTATTATATTATATATTATTATAGCTTCTATTTATCTTTATTATTGTTAGTTTATAAAAATATAATTAATTAAAGTATTGTCAGTTCTTGTTAAATAATGTTAACAAATGAAACCTTATTGTAAAGTGTTACTCAACAAACCTTTCATTTTATGTCTAACTGTTTGTGTTTTTCATGTCTCCATTCATCATTGTTACTCTCTTGGTTATGGGTCATTCCTGGGATTTCCCACATCATTAGGCACATATCAAACCTCCAAAATCATATTTACCCACCTCAGGCATTAAAGACCTTTTATTTATTTATTTATATATTTTCCAGATTTAAACACCTTTAATTCTCAACCCTGTAACAGACAAAATTGAATGGGTTTAAAAAGGTTTCTACACAAAACTTGCTATAAAACAAATATATACCTACTGCTGAGACCTGAATGATGTCATTTCTGATTTTCATCTTTTTAGTGTTTTTGTTGTCAGACAATATGAAATGGTGACTGAAACGCGGCCCATTAAGATTACATACAGGGCTTGTCATGTGGACACACATAAATCGGTCATTCACTTGTACGAGTAAAACAGTTGCTTGTCCGTAAAAAAATAGTTGTGGTTTTTTTGTGGTGGTGGTGGAAATATTAATTTGTTCTGAAGCAATATCCCTTTCAGAATATTGCAGCTTTGACATATGTAAACTGCATATTTTTGATTGATTGCAACTACATTAAATAATGTTATGGGATTGTTTTAAATATTTTTTTTGAAAATACAAATATGAAATGTTGGGGGGGAAATGATACTTTTAAAAATGAAACTGAACCACCATAAGTGGCGGCAAGTAACCATCTTAACTAGTGGGTCATTGATTGATTCATTCACACGATTCATTCCAATGAATGAGGCAATTGGGTCATTTAATCTTTTCGTTCAAAACCCTGAATCATTCAGTAATGAAAACAAGGTGTTGCACTTTGGTACTGCTGTGATCTTTGTTTGAAACTATTTTTGCTGCTAAAATAGAACAAAAACAGTCAATGTTCCTTCTAAAATGTAAATGGCTTGATATTAACTACTGTTAATTGAACTGTTGTATGAAATCAGTGTCACGGTTTTAATCTTGACGGTACACTCTAAAAACTCCTGGGTTATTTCTTTAACCCATTTTCTGGGTTATTTGTGTTGGGTTAAAATTATGGGTTATTTTTTCAGAGAGTAACCATTTTCTGGGTTATAGGGCTAATATTTTGACCCAATTCCTGGGTTGTTTAGGTTTCTGGGTTATTTTTCAAAGAGTAACCCATGTTCTGGGTTAACGCCCCTTCCCCCGCTCCCAGATGTTCTGGAATTTTCTCACAACAGTCGTTTGAAATAACCGTCACTTGAACTTGAACGCACTCGATCCGTTTTGGCCTGGGCTTCTTCGGTGCAACTTCGTCGCGTATTCAAGGTAAGCAAGTATTTTCAGTGTCAATGTAACGTTAAACGTCTGTGTCCATGTCCCCGTTGCTATTTTAGCACCATTTGTTAAAAAAATGACCATGGCTTACCATGGTAATTCTGTGGTGAGCATGTAGCCGCCTGCGGATATCGCGACAACATCTACATTAACTAGCTTAAAGTCTGTGTAAAGTCAAAATAAATATGTGTTTTGAGTTTGTCAGACTAAATAAGAAAGTGTTATTAACCACCCAGCCAAATTTGACGTAACGTAATAATACGATAAGTACAGTGCAGCTAGTGGCGACTTCATGCCGCGTTGCTAAGGGGGTCGAACACCGGACGAGAAGCACCGCGCTGCGCCGCGTCTAGGACAACTCGAGGTATCATGTACTTTCTCAGTTTATGGCCAGCAATATTGTTATGTTTTAGGACATTGTGGAATTAAGATAATGTCAGTACTATGTTATGGTTGTACTGTATAATTAAATACAATTGTTGCTGAGTCTGCAGTCTGAACACTTTACCTCAGAGTGTCCGTTAACTGAATGAATTGAGAATATCACCTGAAAATCCAATAACATAAGCAATTTTTATTCATGCAGCTGATTACTGTAAATTAATGTAAAATTAACTTTATATTGCAGCACATGGTGAAGTCAGTATATACATTAACGACGATTTGAGACAAATAAGTGTAAATTTAATATAAATCTATGTACGTGGCACTGCAGGATTTTGAACAAGGTCCTGAACCGTTGCTGGGCGCTTCCGTTGTGTGTACACTCATAGAGAATAATGTGTTTCAGTTTTAAATACGCATCTCTTCCGGTGTGCGACCCCCTTTAGCTGCGGCTACAGAGCGACGAGGCAACACAATAGTTGAGTTATGTTAACCAGCTGCGCTGTGCTTATCATATTATACAGTGCTCTACGGGCTTAAGTAGTGAGAGTTAAAGAAGTGTGTCAAGTGTTCAAATTGTTGCTAACCTCTATTGTTTTCTCCAGGTCATTTTAAATGGACAGCTTTGTTGCCGATAAGCTAACTGAGTGGCGGATGTCTGAGCTGATAGAGAATTTTAGAGGTGAGCGTTTTACTCTTTTAAGGGATAGTTCACCCAAAAATGAAAATTTGATGTTTATCTGCTTACACCCAGGGCATCCAAGATGTAGGTGACTTTATTTCTTCAGTTGAACACAAATGATGATTTTTAACTCCAACCGTTGCCGTCTGTCAGTCTTATAATGCGAGTGAATGGTAACACAATTTATAAGAGTCAAAAAATATGCTTAGACAAATCCAAACTGAACCCTGCGGCACGTGATGACACATTCATGTCCTAAGACACGAAACAAACGGTTTGTGCGAGAAACCTAAGCGATTGTTAAATGCAGTTGGACATGGTGTTTTAGAAGTAAAAAATTATATAAATAATTTTCGGCTTCTCGCACAAACGTGTCTTAGGACATCAATGTGTCGTCACGAGCCGCAGGGTTTAATTTGGATTTATTTTTGGATTATTTTTTGACTCTTATAAATTGTGTTACCATTCATTCGCATTATAAGACTGACAGACGACAATGGTTGGAGTTAAAAATCATCATTTGTGTTCTACTGAAGAAACAAAGTCACCTTGGATGCCCAGGGGGTAAGCAGATAAACATCACATTTTCATTTTTGGGTGAACTATCCCTTTAACTGCCCTCATATCATCTCTCTATACTTAAATATTTTCTTTAATATGGCTTTAATATGTCAGTGCAAGATTTTGTGACAGTCACAACTTCTTCGACAGTGGGGAATGCATCTCTATAATAACCCTTATAGTTAAAAGATACTTGTGCCTTGTCTTTAAACTGTTATGCATAATAATGGGCCAGATATTCACCTTTGAATTAATGTCATTATTACACTTGTTAATGAAAGAAAAGATGTACAGTATAGACTGTCATTCACACAAAATGGGTAATGCTGCAAAAGAACCACATTAGTTAACTAGCAAATTGGGCCACGTTTTTTTTTTTTTTTTTTTTTTTAACAAAAAAAAACAACAACATCATTCCCTTAAAAGTGATTATTTGTTAGCTTGATAATCAATCCAGTTAATTGAACTGTTGTCAAATGGACCCAGAAGTTGGGTTATATTAACTACAATTTTGGGTTATTTTAACCCAAAATTTGGGTTAGGTATAGAAATTAGTTGGTCCCGGTTTTAATCTCAAAAATAACCCATTATGGGTTATTTTTGACCCAGGAGTTTTTAGTGTGTAGCCTATTTAGGAAAACAGCCTTCTTAGTCGTGTGATTTTGCTTACCAGTATCAAGTTATAAAAACTCCACATTTTGAATTTTTACCGCAGTATGTTTTCTTTTTGTGTGTGCTTCGCTCATGTTTCCATTTCTCCTCGAGATGGTGTGCGAGCCTCAACAGAGCAACCTTGTTATTGTCAGTACATTATACAGCCTTTTATTATCCACTATTGATTGCCACTAACAATAAATGTAATAAAAGCAGTCATACTCGCGTTTTGGTGATTCCCAAGTTTCCTTTTTTTTAATTTTTTGAGCCCTGACATGTTAAACCAGCACTAAAATCCTGATTTATAATTGAGACGTTGTCTGACAAAATCACCATATACATAAGATAAAGACAGTTGCTGTGATTTTGTCTATATGTACACATAAAATGATCACTCAGATTAGAAGCAATAGTATCTATTTCATTTGTTCTCTAACAGAGCGTTCATCCTCAACTGAATGCGCTGCTGAACCAGAGAGGTGTGCCAGCGGCAGGAAAGCAAGACTCGTGCGATTGTACCAGGGGGTCTCGGAAGCTAAATCAGGTTAACAAGCCGTTATATTTGTCACAACTCACTTTCTTAGAAAAAATGTTGCAAAAGGGCCTAAAAAAAAGGCGCTAAGTCAATGCAGTTTTCTGTCTCCAGGTCACAGCCCGCTGCTGTCCAAACTGGCATTATGATAATTTTGCACCGGCCGGAGGCAATTACCAAACTGGTTCCGTGTGCATATCACACCAATGTACTTAGAAATAAAATTGAATGCTTTTTAATGCCAAAGGCCTTAATTTTCGCAAAATCCATTTGATGACTTTTAATGCTTTTGAATGCCCCACAGATACTCTGCTAATGATTTTACTTCATGAAAGTTGCATTGATACATATTTTTTGTCTTCAATATTTGTATTGTGTGGTAATCGTTTTATAAAAGCAATAAGCCCCTTGAATCCATGGTTTACAGTGAATTTATAACAGCTAAGGGGGTTTTAGGCACTCCGCTCCCCTTAGCTTAACCCAAATTTCATTTTGGTGAACCACCACTTTAAAAAGTCTGGGGGACTGAAATATTACCGAATCCCAGGAATGACCCACATATAGAATAATAATAAAAAAAAAATAAGTGTACCTGTATGAGTTCGTTGATGTATCTTCAGAAAGAGATGGCTTTTAAAAACCTTCCCACACTCTTCACATCTGGCCTCTGTGTCTGGGTACTTCCTCTTTCGCCCTCTCTTCCCCGGCTCCTTCTGCTCAGTCAGATTGTCTCCTAACCTGTATCCCTTCAGTTTGACAGGCTGCCTTATTTTGCGCTTGCTGTGACGGGGTCTGTCCTCTCTGGGGTTGTAGTCGCTGTCACTTAAATCTCTTGGTGGTGAAGTGGGATCTAAGAGAGGTTCTGAAGGCTCTTGAGTCTCAGAGCTAGTCTGTGTTGGTAAACCGCTTTCTGGACTCTCTTTTTGGCTTAAATCCTGAGTGAACATGCACTTTTTCGGGCGCCCTCTTTTACGCTTTGTCTGTATGCAGTCATCAACACCCCCTCCCTCAGCGGACATCACATTTTCAACCGTTGAACTGTCCTTTTGAAGGTCCTCGTGGGCTTTGAGCAAATCTGGGATGTCCAGGAAGCGGGCCATGTCAAGCAGCTGCTCAGAGCTACTCTCGTCCACCAACACATTTGCGCTGTAGATGAACTCAAGCACAGTCGCGAAGGTTTTCGCAGGCATGCCATCCAGCTTGTACACCGACTGGCTTACCTGATCTTCAGCAGTGAACATTACTGAGAAGTATTCACTGCTCGCTGCTAAAAGAGCCTTGTGGGCTTTGAAGTGCACGTCCTCTACAATAAGGGTTATGTCGCAGAGCAGTTCCCTTCTTCTGAGTTTGTCAAATTTATGCAGGATGGTGTCCTTGTGTGTTTTTGAATGCAGGGTGAGGACCGACGATGCTGGCGCTAAAGATGGCGCAGACATGATGCTGTTATGAATCTAAAAAGGACAAATTAAGTTTATAATAGAGCAGTGGTTTAAGATGGGCATCAGGTGGTGAACAACAATATCAAACCCATATTTCATGTAGATCGTATTTTCTTTTTCTTTGGATAGATTTGTTCATGGTTTTTGAAGATGAGGGCATGTCAAACAAACTGTCCATGTTGTCATCTGTCTAATTTGACTAGCTTCTACCAAGTAACATAAATTTGGAGCCAACATATAGGTTTATCTGACAACTAAATTAGGAAGCAAGCTAGAGAAATGCAGATACGTTTGTGGGTGTGTAAGTGCATTGTTTTGAGGGTGTGGAGCTGTTGAAAAAGGTTTATGCTATGCAAACTATGCACACCCTTCCTTGTGAAAAACAAGTGAACTTAATTGTATTGAATGTGCACTTGTAATGTACTTCAAATCTTAAAAGTATAAAAACTGCTTGCAGTGCAAACAATATAATATAAATGGAATAAAAAGCCTACTTAAAGTGGTTTAAAGAGAGTATTTACACTTTTAAAAATTGCACTGAAATGACATGCACAAGATTCACTTAAGTGAATCAAAAAGCACTCTAAAGTTCTGCAAATTGCATTTAATATAAATTTAAAGTATACTGCATTTTAACCTAATTGCAAATACATGCAAGTGTCCAAAAATAACATTCCTTTCACTGGGGTAACTAAATATATTTTTTGCATGTTAAAAGCACATTTTAGTTCATATTTCATGGTGTCTCAAAACAGCACAGTTGACTACACTTAGATGTTCTTAAGATGATCTTAACTAGTACTAAAGAAGAATTTTTAGTACATTAATTACCAAATTAGTGTGCAAAAATAGAGCATTTTAAGTACGTTATGGAAGTGTACTTTTTTCCACCCGGGTATCCAAAGGTCCCCGGCTTAATTTTTGATTTTGTTAATATTTTTTTTCTGTTGAAAGACAAACATAAATAGTGATGAAAGCCAAAATATTAAATGTCACAGATGTATATTTACTGAGTAATCCATTATATTTTGTAGAGGGGGGTCAAATTTTCACCTGAGATTTGGAGCCGATTTACAGGGGTATAAAAATGACTTTAGAAAGATGGCAGCTTCATTATTCTATTTGTACACAGAGATTGGTAGATCTATTAGTAAAATCTGTTGACTTTAGCAATCTTTGCTGCATTATATGCCAAAGGTGACAGTTCAAAAATGGCAAAAACCACTTCTTGTGTTTTTTGCCTTTAAGTTTGCATGCGTGTAACTCAAGAAGTATTAAAGATATCTTAAAATCCTTTTAGATTCTGGTTCATAACCAACTGTCCTTTTGGTATCTTCATTTGAAAGGCCCCCGATGGTTCATTGTCAGAGATATGGAGATCTTAATGCGGCTCCATGAGTAAATTGGTCAATTGTACACATTCAGTGGTCAAAAAGCAAATGTGGGTCACTTTGCACACAGCTGATACTTTTTCCTTTTAAAAGAGGAATATCTGAAGAACAAATAATGTTGAAACTAGAAATGTATCTTGTGTTTTTCTATTAACTCAATTACATATAAAATATCTGTCCGAGTGCCATAATTATTCCTTTTCCAACGTTTACATGCCTGTAACTCTAAAATTATTCAAGATATCTTAATATCCATCTTTGTTCTCATTCTTAATAAACTTTCCTTTTGAAATGTTGATTTTCAAGGCCCTATATAGTTCAGTCCTATAGATATGGGGATCTCAAAGCAGCTCCATGTTCAAATTGTTGAATTTTACCCATTTTCAGTGATCGAAAACCAAATGTGGTTTTGAAACCACAGGGGGGTTAAATTGGCATTTAACCCCCCTCCAAAAAATAGTGGATTAGGCTACTCAGTAAATAATCAGGGTAAATCAGGGTAGGCTATCTTCCGTTCATTCATGTTTTGATTTGATATTGAAATCTGAAAAATAAGAAAACCGCACTTTATTTCATTTTTCATTTTTAAAAAGAAAACGGAAAAACAAAAAAATGGCTTGATGTTTCATTTATTAGTTCTGGGGTTGGAAACGAATATTCAGTTTGAATATTCGATCTCTACATGTGGGCGGGAATGAAACTTGATTATTGTGTCATATTTTCAGTTTCCTATTCTAACTGTTTAGCAGTGAGGCATTGTATTTGTGTTAGATGCCAATTGATTATGAGTTTAGTGATGTATATTGTCTTTTGGATTTAGCGAAATGTGTAACAATTCATCATCACAGTATAATATATCCTGCTTATGCAAGTCATGAAGTCCAATTGGATGCCACACACTTGTGGTGGATGAGAAGAGATATGATTGTAAAGCGCTTTGGGTGTACATATGAAAGCGCTATATATACATGCCTCATTCATTCATGAAAAACTTGTGGTTGCCACTGATTGGTTGTCACAGGACTTTCATACAAAGTATGGAAACTGGAAAAAGAACCTGACACATTAAGAAAGATAATACAGCATGGTTCATTTTTAGTTATTAAACACTGTTTAAACACGGTGTTATCTTTAAAATGTAAACATGCCAAAACTTCAGTATAAAATACAGAATCGTTCTAAACAGAGTTCTGTTCTGCTATTTGAATTGTTTAGAAAAAAAAAAACTTTTTATTGAAACAATGTGTTTTTATAATTCCTAAGACAATGCAAATGTTGAGTTTAAATCAGTCATGAATCCAGAATGAAAAGTAGTTGTTCTAGAATACAGAAGGCTTGAAACCCAAGCAAGAGATCTCAGAAAATAAAATCAGTAAAATCACCTAGAACAAACACAAGCCAAAGTGTCTGTTTTTTCTTGATATATGAAATCGCTCATTACATAAATAATTTGATTATGAACAATAGTAAAAAACAGATCAATTAACAAGACTTGTTAATAAAACCTTAAGGACTTTGCAATTCACGTTTGCTTTAGGAAGCCTACTGCTCATTTTAACTTAATCTGTCTGTTGTAATTTGTGTTTAGAAAGCATGGCAGCACACTACAGACACAATATACACTAATGTTGAAAATAAATAATTCATTTCGTTGACAAGTTTGACATTCATTAAAACTAGTGTCCCATGTTAACGTGGGCGTGGTTTGTGAACTTCCTTAAATCTGCTCCAGATTTAACGCTGGAACGAACACCGCGAAGTCGAGGTGCTTTATTACGCATACCAATGTAACTGGTGAAACATATACGTTTTTAAATCTATGATCCGTGGAATATCGCATGTGACGAATCTGTCGCCGTCCAAACATCTGCTGGAAATCCAGGTAAAACTATCTGCGTGCTCGCGCGCGTCCCCAGTTAACACGATCCCCAGTTGATCCGCAACACCGGAGAAGTTTCCGAAATTTGGTTGATTTGACATGGAATTACCCTATATTATTTGCTCAATAAGTACGCTAAAATATATTTTCACCCATCAGACCAACACTTGTGTGGTTGTGTGTGACCGTTGTAACCAACCAGTTGAGAACCATGCAAGTTACCATAGTAAATCCACGGTGGATAGTATATAACCATGTAAATACTATTATACGTTAATATGGTAACCAAGGTCTATATTATGTAAGCAAATTTACTTGACACATTAGTTGTTACAGAGATGTCTGTCAATGCTTGCATGATTCATGAGCTGTAAACAAAACCTAGTATGGAGCATTGTGTGTTGTGCATTAAATCTCACATCGCTTTATGGGTCACACACACCCGCGCGCGCGCTCACTCTGAATCTTCATGTATATCTGTGTCAAAGGTCTTTGATCACAATAACAAATGAATAAACTGCTTTAAAACCAGCGCCATGTGTAGCAACAACGAGATGCTTTGTTTTCGCCTCTAAAAAACAATCTCATATCAGGCTAGCGCTGATCTGTAAATCACAATGTTTAATCTGCGAACCGCACTTGAAACAATAATTACACTAACGTTACTCTCTGAGGACTAGAATGCACGATTAAGCTTTCAGGACCTTACCTTAAAGGAACCGTTTCAGACGGACATATCTCGCGAGAATTAGCATAAGTTCCGTGATTTCAGTATCCTAGAGTCTTATTATTGGATAGAAAGGCAGCGTTGCTTTCCAAAAGGGGCGGGACGGTTATTAGACCACCTATATTTTAGGAATCTGCAAACAACTTGTCATTTAATAGGCAAATAACAAACTGAAACAACTAAATAGTCTATATTCACACATAATAACCACAATATTTTATTTTGTATGGCCTTGATAACAGCCTGCATTTTTGCTGGCATTGTTTTATGTACTTTTCCACAGTCTCTGTTATTGACTATCCATTAAATCCCAACAATAATTATATTTTACCATTAGAAACATTACTGTGACTAAAGAGCTTACACATAGCGTACTGGAGTGGATTAACTATTACAGAAATATACAAAATGATTTTGGTAATCTGGCACAAACCTTACACTGTAGACGGCGTTGTCACGTGGTAACCATTTTATAAGCGCAAGGGATTTTATGCAGTCATCATTTTATATAGAATGTAAGAGCATTTGTCCATTTTTATTTTATTGCTAAATGCATAAAAGATTTTACGTCCAGGGATTTTAAGGAAGATTCGTCTTTGTGAGCCTCCATGCGCCCCCTGGAGGAACAGTAATATTTGTTATCCAGTGTTACGCTTGCGAACAGCGCCTCTGTTGTGCTGGCGACGCATTACATCACACGCAAACCTTTATTTATGACTGAAGGAATAGAATAACTACATAATGTTGTTCCGTTTGCAGTCAAGACCATTTGATGTACACTAATATGTAACTAGTATTTTAAATATTCGCATCTGTGCTTCATCTGTAACAGAAAAACACACATGAAACTCAATTTCCCATGATGCGTTTGGACAAACATAACAGTCCGAGCCTTGTCCCAGAGCCAGAGCCAGAGTGTGACTCCGAGGTTCGGCTTGTGTTTGTTGAAGCAGGTCTCGGTAGGTTTTGGAGGTAAGTGTATGAACGAAATGCCTGATGCTGTAAAAATCTAACATTTAAATACTATAGTATCTGCCAATACTTGAATAGCACTTTTTTTTTGTTTTTTTTTTTTACATTGTTAAATTTCACCTTAGTTTTACTCCAGTTAACGAATTGTACTAATAAGTATTGTATTTGTACAATGTTGTAAAATACAAACTATCTGTACTGAACTTTATTAATGCTTCTTATTACTGCTATGCCAGCTGTACACCTGCTTTCTTAATAATGTTTAAGCTAATATGGTTGGTTTTTATTATTATATTGAATACTAAGACTGTTTTATAAAAGTGATTTTGTTGCATAACATATTTAGACTAATGGTCAGGTAAGTAGGACACCAGTCTGTTGTTTATTGACTTTGTTGGCACAAATTCTGAATTTATGGTTCTCTTGCATAGCTGTAAATGTCTGTATCGTGTGAAGGGGAAGATTTTGCTTGTTTGTTAGCTTTAAAAAAAAAAAAAAAAAAAAAAAAAAAAAAACGATTTAGGAATATTCAAGGTTACAAAACTGTATATAGCCTTATTACAATTTTAGTGACTTTAAATAAAGGTTTTGTTGATGAAGTCTTCCATAAACGCTATAAGAATGTTCCAGTTTTTATCTCGAATTAATATTAGCAGGGGTGTGAAGTATTTGAGTACTTTTACTTTACTGTACTTGTTTTTTGGGGGGATTTGTACTTTACTTGAGTGCAATTTATTCTGAATACTTTTACTTATATTTCCAAAGAAAAAAAAACAGTAGTTTTTATTAAATGTTATAAACCTCAAATAGCATTGAAATGAACTTTATAAAATGTTAATTTTTTTTGTAAATATTTATTGACATTCTGACCAGGGAGCATTGTAAACCCGAATAAGTTGGGCTAACTCAAAAAATTTGACGTAATCAGTTACATCAAATTTTTTAAGTTATGATGTTCCCAATTTTAAGTAAGCAGAACTATCAAGTTTTGAGTTTGTAGTGCTCATGCATGTTAACTGCTCCTAACTTGAAGTACTGAGTTAAATAACTCATACATTTTGATAGCAATTAACAAAATATTTAGTTAATTAACTTTTTTATTTTGAGGTCTTCCAAATCAAATGAGTTACTTATTTCACTCTAAACATAACACTATTCAAAAAACGGCAACTTGCCAATTAACATGTTAACAATATCATGATATAACACTTACTGAATGAGTACAGGAACTTAAAACATGTAACTTACCTGCTCTCATACCAAGCCGTGTGCGCTACAACTCTTGTAAATTAGCATAACAAAATATAAATCACTACTAAATCTCCCTTACCATTCATTTTGCACAAAAAAACATTATATAGCACTTAATTTTAGCATTTACTCTCCCTTTACATGAGCAAAGCATGCTGGGAAATCGAAATCCCAGCCCAGTTTCAGTTAAACTTAAGTTAATCTAAATTAAAAAAAATTAGTTCATACAACTCAAAACTATAAAACAGTTCAGTTTACTTAAAACATCTGTGTTATGAACTCAAAAGAAAAAGAAAGTTCTAAATACTCATAACAGTTATTTTAACTGAACTAATTTGAACCAATTTAAGTTTGTCCCACTCAAAGCAATTAAGTATTTTGAGCATTAGGTTTACAGCGAGTGCATAAGGTATTGTAAAAATTGAAGTAAATAAATACTATATTGAGTAACAATTAGGGCTGTCAATCAATATATTTTTAATCAAATTAATGACATGATGCGCTGATTAATCGAATGAATTGCAGTTAATCACATATCAATATCTGCAGAGACGTTTGCTTACTAAAGCATGTCTTCTTGTAGTTGAGCTGAGAGATGCAGCGTGTGAAAGTGGTGGTGGTCGGAGCAGGTGTGGTGGGTTTATCCACAGCAGTGCGTATCGCTGAGGTGCTTCCATATTGTTCTGTAACTGTTATTGCTGAGAAGTTCTCGCCTAACACTACCAGTGATGGAGCTGCTGGAATCCTCCTACCGACTGAGTTTCCTGGTGAGATGAACGCTGACAGATGCATCAAATTTGCAATTGCATTCATGTTTGGGATTATGCATTTTTATTTTTTAGGCCAGTCTATGCAAAAATGGTCAAATTGATTATCAAATTGTTCAATTCAATTCACATTTATTTGTATAGCGCTTTTCACAGTACATATTGTTTCAAAGCAGCTTTACAGAGAATATCAACATTACAATTTAGAGAATGCAGTTAGCAAATAATGTAATAATTTAGGCTATTAATTTACAATCATTGTTAGCAATTTAATTGAAGATAGAAGCAATGAGCTCCTGGAAGAATGAATTACATATTAACAATAATTATGATATATAGAAATTTGGGAATGTGCATGTTGATCCAGAATTTTATGGAACTCTTTTACTAGACATCCCTCTTGACCGGCAACAGCGTTGGTTCAAGGAGACATTTGATCATCTTCTGGCCATTGCATATTCCCCACAAGCCGCAGATGCCGGCGTGTACTTGAGCTCCGGGTAAAACCCTATAATTGCACAAAAAGATGATGTATTGATGTGGTTTTCATTTATCATAATCTCTACTTTGTGTCCTCTTAGGTTCCACATTTTCAAGGAAGTACCCAGTGAGAAAAAGCCCTTCTGGGCAGATTTGGTGTTTGGATTTAGAAACATGTCGGATCAAGAAATGAAGCTTTTCCCTAATCATAAGTTTGGACAAGCATTCACCACATTAAAGTGTGAATGCCTCAGCTACTTGCCATGGTTAGAAAAAAGGTACTGTATAAAAAAAAATTAAATAAACATTCTATAAATATAATTATATACAAATTAGTTAAGAGTTATATATTGAACTATATACAAATAAAAATATATATTTTATTGTTTTAAATAAAAAAAATATATAAATCATATAATGCACAGACTTTTCACAGACTTTGATGATGCTTTTCCTCAATTATCGAAGGGTTAGTTCACCCAAAAATTTAATTTCTGTCATTAATTACTCTTCCCTCATGTCGTTCCGTTGTGGTTCTTATGTGAGAATAAAGACTATGACGCAATTGGAACACAAATTAGGATATTTTTGATGAAATCCAAGAGGAAAGCAATAGAAAGCAATGTAATTACTGTCATTCAAAATCCATAAAAGTAGTAAAGACATCGTTACAATAGTCAACGTGACTAAAGTGGTTCAACCTTAATGTTATGAAGTGATGAGAATACTTTTTGTGCACAAAAATAAAACAAAAATAACGATGCAGGAGCCGGCCAATAATGAGCCCGCATTCAGTCATAAACACTGAAGCTCTACAACGAAAATAGCATAGCAGTATGAAAGGGGGCAGACAAATTTGTTGAATAAATTTGTTATTTTTGTTTTGTTTTTTGTGCACAAAAAGTATTTTTGTTTAAATGTCTTCTTTATCTTGTAGTTGAGCTGAGAGATGCAGCGTGTGAAAGTGGTGGTGGTCGGAGCAGGTGTGATGGGTGATGAGTGCTCAGCGTAAATAAGTACACCACCTTTGAAAAGTAACATTTTAAACAATATCTCAATGAACACAATTTCCAAATTGTTGACAAGACTAAGTTTGAAACATCTGTTTAACTTGAAAATAAGTTAACATGAAAATAAGGTTAATAATATAACTAAGATTACTCAGTTTTACTCAAATTAGGGTGATCAAAAATGAGTACACCCCACAACAAAAACTACTACATCTAGTACTCTGTATGGCCTCCATGATTTTTTATGACAGCACCAAGTCTTCTAGGCATGGAATGAACAAGTTGGCGACATTTTGCAACATCTATCTTTTTCCATTCTTCAAGAATGAGCTCTTTTAGAGACTGGATGCTGGATGGAGAGTGATGCTCAACTTGTCTCTTCAGAATTCCCCATAGGTGTTCGATTGGGTTCAGATCAGGAGCCACTGAATCACTTTCACCCTGTTCTTCTTCAGAAATCCAACAGTGGCCTTAGATGTGTGTTTAGGATCATTGTCATGTTGGAGAAGTGCACGACGACCAAGGGCATGGAGTGATGGTAGCATCTTCTCTTTCAGTATAGAGCAGTACATCTGTGAATTCATGATGCCATCAATGAAATGCAGCTCCAGACACCAGCAGCACTCATGCAGCCCCACATAAGGACACTGACACCACCATGTTTCACTGTAGGCACCATGCATTTCTCTTTGTATTCCTCACCTTTGCGACGCCATACAGTTTTGAAGCCATCAGTTCCAAAAACATTTATCTTGGTCTCATCACTCCAGAGTATAGAGTCCCAGTAGTCTTCATCTTTGTCAGCATGGGCCCTGGCAAACTCTAGGTGGGCTTTTTTGTGCCTGGGCTTTAGGAGAGGGTTATTTCGTGGACGGCACCCATGCATGCCATTCCTCTGCTGCGTACACCATATTGTGTCACGGGAAATAGTCACCCCAGTTTGGCTTTCTACTTCTTTAGATAACTGCCGATTTTCTTCAACCCTTCTCATCAGAAGACGCTCCTGTCGAGGTGATAACTTCCGTGGACGAACTGGATGTCTCTGTGAGATGGTTGCAGTTCCATCTTTTTTAAATTTTTGTACCACTTTTGTTACAGTATTCTGACTGATAAATAAAGCTTTGCTGATCTTCTTGTGGCCTTCACCTTTCTGGTGTAAAGAAATTATTTTCTTGTGACATTTCTTTTCCATGTGGTGCCATTGCTGACAGCATGAAATGGGAAGGAGTTTTAACACTCTTTTATAGTCAACTGTCTGCTGGACACCTGTGTAATGAATAATTAGACTCACCTGTGGTTGAATTCTTGTTAAATTAGACATTTGTAGTCTAAAATTTAGCTTTCAGTGGGGTGTACTCATTTTTGCATCACACTAATTTGAGTAAACTGAAAATTTTGTTCTCTAAGTTATATTATTAACTTTACTTTCATGTTATAAGTTAAACAGATGTTATATAAAACTTGTCAACATTTTGGAAATTGTTATTGTGTTCATTGAGATATTGTTTAAAATGTTACTTTTAAAAGGGGGTGTACTCATTTACGCTGTGCACTAATATATATATATATATATATTAGTGTTGCACGATATACCGGTACTAGAAAGGTATCGCGATACCCTGCTTTTAGAAACGGTACGGTTCTTCATTTTATTAGTACCGGTACTTTGAGTGCCAGCTGTATTTCCTAATGTGCGACAGCAGGGAGCAGTGTGTGTGCAGCGCGCTGCTTCTGAGGCACATTGAGTGCGTGTTTATTCCTGTCAACTGCGCAACGGCAGATGCACAAAGCAAAATATGGCATTATTTTGCTTACATTGCCGACAGTCAGGGCAAGCCCACGGACACCACAAGGCCCGTCTGCAAAATACGTTACAAAATAACGCAAGCGAAGGGAGCATCCAACTTGCCAAACATCCCGATTTGTACAGAGAATTTAAAGAGCGACAGGTTAGTGAATGTGATACCAGCGTTATGTTTATGCTCTCAAAAATTAAATGAGTGTTATTTATATTACTCATGCAAGCAGACATCCGCAAAGAGGTGTATTATTGAGTCTAATAAGTGATATCTGGTTGCTAAAATAAAATTAATTTTAAAAAACAAATATGTGAAGGGACTATACAATTATATTAAACCAATTTATGCTTTAATAACATTGCTCTAATTATTTACAGTAATCAATATTCTCACTGTCAAAACACTTACATGCAGGGCTTGATGACAGCCACTCCCACTAGCCACTTTGGCGAGTTGAATATAATTTAAGTTTACAGCCAAATGGTCGTCGAAGATCGTCGTAGCACAAAATTACAATCCAATCACACAATTCGTTATTTACATGCAGTTAGTGAAGGAGGGATAGGCGGAATTGCGCTGAATGACACACAACAGAAGCGCTCTCTCTCTCTCTCTCTCGCTCTCTCTCTCTCTCTGTCTGTCGCGCGCGCGATCAGTTTTCCACGCGTCTGAATAGTCAAATACACGTGCACACAGATGTCTAAATGTCCATCATGTGGAGTATCTCGCGTGAATACAGTCGGTTATGGCTTAAGTGGACGTAAACAGGTGGGTAATAACTGGATATTTGTCAGTTACGTCCATGCATTCAGCAGCCCAATTAAATAGGCCTGTCCATCATTAATGTTAATCAAACAACAAAACCTGTTAAATATGTTAAATAAACTTAGTGTATCTGAAAAAAGATTATTTTTAATTTACTACTGTTTTTGTAATTTGCTTCTTTGTTCTTTTATATAGCATAACACAAATAACTTGTTCTCATACTAGCTCATGCTCATACATTGTCCACCTCTTGCCCACCTGTACATACCAGCTGATATAAAATGTAATCTTGATTTGGGTGGTCAGTCTGCATTTAAAAGTTTGAAAGTGTTTTAAATCTTCTAAATCAAGTAAAATGACTCAAAAGTAATTTAAGCATAAGAAAGTCAGCTTTAATCATATAAAATGTAATTTACCAACATCAAAATTGTGGCCAATAAAAATGCTAGCCACAGTTCTGTCATATGTTATTTATTTACTTTTCCTACTGTTTTAGGTTTTTGCCATAGTATCGTTTAAGTATCGGTATCGTGATACTGAAGTTGGGTATCGTATCGAAGTCAAAATTTTGGTATCGTGACAACACTAATATATATATATAATATAGCTTTTTAATATTACGGTTGAACCACTGTAGTCACGTTGCCGGTTTTAACAATGTCTTTAGTACCTTTTGGACCTCAAAAGGTGCAATGTCGTTGCAGCCTATTTGGGTGAGTAATTAATGACAGAAATTTCATTTTGGGTCAACTAACCCTTTGAGGTTGAACCACTGTAGTCATGTTGACTGTTTTAACAATGTCTTTAATACCTTTCTGAACCTTGAATGACGGTAATTATATCGCTTTCTATGGGGAATAAAAAGGGTGAGTAATTAATGAGGATGAGTAATTAATGACAGAAATGTCATTTTTGGGTGAACTAATTTAAATCTAGAAATCCTATCATGTATTTTTTTCTTTTGCTATTGGAGCAAATGGGCATACAAAAATTATATAGAAGATTATATTGAAAATTATAGTTTACCCAACTATGATGACTTCTGCTTCTGAGAACCCTAGAAATGTGAAAAGGGCCCATTCATAAAACAAATAAAGACTACAGGGGGAATGATAAGCATATACAATACTAAATAAATTGGTAATATGTTGGTTATCTGTATTTTCCAATAGGTTTAGAGCAGTTGGAGGTCAGATCCTTCAAGAAAAGGTGACTGATCTTCATAAACTGGCCCTGAATTACGATGCCATCATTAACTGCTCAGGCGTTGGCTCACACTTTTTGGTGAAGAATGAGGAGGTCTATCCAGTTCGAGGACAGATGTTGACGGTTAACGCTCCTTGGCTGAAGAACTTTGTACGAGATGCAGATGGCAAGACCTACATCTACCCTGGCATCAGGTACGTCAACATTGGGGGCACACGGCAGATGGGCGACTGGCGAATGGAGGTGGATAAAGAGGACAGCGAGGGGATCCTGGAGCGCTGCAGCCGGCTGGAACCGTCCCTGCGAGTGGCTCAGGTGATGGGCGAGTGGGTGGGACTGCGGCCGGGCAGGGCGAACCCGCGGGTGGAGCGGGAATATCTGCATGTACAAGGCCGTCAGGTGCCTCTGGTGCATAACTACGGTCATGGCGGCTGCGGTATTACTCTGAGCTGGGGGACGGCACTGGATGCTCTCAATCTGCTGAGACAGAGTCTGTTTGATAAACCACCTCAAGCCAGACTGTAAATCGGCTGTGTCTTGCACTTATTGACTCATGATACTGATATCTTTGCATTTGTGCATGAGAAATAGCACTTTAATCTCGAAAGATAAAACAAAACATAATTTTGCATCTAAAATATATATATAAAAATATTAATAATTTCTGTATTACTCATTTCATTTGTTAATTTCTACGTTTTCTTGTAGGCTGTTTTTATATGGAGGTAAAATGTATTTAATCTTGATGATAAAATGTGTAAATTGATTTGATGTTGAAATATTTTTTTAAATGCCAGTTTAAATCCTACATGTGTTTGAAAAGTCTTTATTTGTGTCATTCACTTTATTTGTAAAATTCACTTATATAATTTATATCAAAATGTCAGACTGACTTATTATTTGTTGTATATTTGACCTTAACATTAATGCTGTTAAAGTTTTATTTCCCACAAAACAAAAGTACTCTACATAAGTGTTCATGCATATCAAATGATTTCTGAATTCACTCATTTTATAAAGGAAAACTACAGTTGCAGTGTGACTAATATGTTTAAAGAATTGTTCAAAGAATCATTATTAAAACATTTAGTGTTTTTTGTTTGTTTGTTTGTTTGTTTGTTTGTTTTACAGATAAACATAATAAATCATGATTTTTCAAGCTTTATCCAGTTCTATGGTTCAGTAGGACCACCTGAATGATTGATTATTTTAGATTATAGTAGATCCCGGTCTCAGAGCTTCTCTCAGGTCTGTTCGGTCCAGTCGAGTGATTCTTCTGTTTTCTCTTCCTCCAGCTCCTCCTGTAGGTCCTTCCTCTGAAGTACACTAGAATAATATCTAGAGGGTTGTGGACCTGTCCTCAGACCGATCTTCCTCTTGGTGAGGTGGAATTGAGCTTTGACAAAGTTATAGAATTTGTACTCATACTCCATGCGCTGATAAAGCACCTGCAGGGCCTCTAGATTAGGAGTCTGTTTGTGGACGGTGCCCGTCATGTTCCCCGACTTCCTGTATTCTAAACCGAGTAGAGAAAGACGCAAATTTAGTGGCCACAAAGCCACATAAATTATTTGAACAAATCTTAATAAAAAATATACTGTACATTAATTATACATGCAGTTTTCTAACTTAAAATAATACACAGTACTGTCCAAAAGTTTGGAACCACTAAGATTTTTAATGTTTTTAAAAGAAGATTCGTCTGCTCACCAAGGCTTTTTAATTAAAAATACAGTAAAAACAGTAATATTGTGAAATATTATTACAATTTATTTACAACTGTTTTCTATTTGAATATATTTGACAAAGTAATTTATTTCTGTGATGCAAAGCTGAATTTTCAGCATCATTACTCCAGTCTTCAGTGTCACATGATCCTTCAGAAATCATTCTAATTTGCTGATCTGCTGCTCAAGAAACATTTATTGTGTACAATTGTACAAAATATTTGTGTACAATATTTTTTTTCAGGATTATTTGATGAATAGACAGTTCAAAAGAACAGTGTTTATCTGAAATCTAATCTTTTTTAACATTATAAATGTCTTTACTGTCACTTTTGATTGATTTAATGCATCCTTGCTGAATAAAAGTATTCATTCCTTTAATTTCTTAAAAAAAAAAAAGTAAAAATACTTTAGAGTACACCCCACAACAAAAACTACTACATCTAGTACAATTTTTTGAACGGTAGTGTATAATGCTACAGAAGCTTTGTATTTCAGATAAATGCTGTTCTTTTGAACTTTCTATTCATCAAATAATCCTGAAAAAAAAAGTACACAACTGTTTTCAACATTGAAAATAATCATAAATGTTTATCAAGCAGCAAATCAGCATATTAGAATGATTTCTGAAGGATCATGTGACACTGAAGACTGGAGTAATGATGCTGAAAATTCAGCTTTGCATCACAGGAATAAATTACTTTGTCAAATATGTTTAAATGGTACACAGTTATTTTAAATTATAATAATATTTCACAATATTACTGTTTTTTACTGTATTTTTAATTTAATAAATGTAGCCTTGGTGAGCAGACGAAACTTCTTTTAAAAACATTAAAAATCTTAGTGGTTCCAAACTTTTGGACTGTACTGTATATAGCGGACTACACCCATGATGTGTGTGTGTGTGTGTATGTATGTATGTATACACACTGACACACACACATACACACACACAAACACATATCAGCAGTGCAAAAGACCAGATCTCCAAGACCAAAACCATTCAAGAACCTTTTAACTTATGTGGAATATCACATAAAACATTTGCAAAAAAAGCCATTTCCATCACATGTGTTCAAGAGAAGAAAATTGTAATTTCCTGGAAAATTGGCACAGAATATCTGTAATAAAAATGGAAGCATCTACAGTCTAAACCAAACACTAATCACCATAATGGGGACTTTAATAATAATAAACTTTATTTTCTATAGCACCTTTAAAAGTTACATCTCAAAGTGCTTTACAAAAATAAGATAAAACATAATAAAAATAAAATATAAAAGAAAGCATTCATAAAAGTGAAGAGTAAATATTAAAGAATAAGATAATTAGAATGTAATAAAATAAATCAAATAAATGCTATCCTAAAAAAGTAAGTTTTAAGGGAAGATTTAAAAAACATTAAGAGATTCCGCTCGCCTAATCTCCGAGGGCAGAGGTCCATAGTTTTGGAGCAAATGAAGAGAAAGCCCTATCACCCAGAGATCAAACGAGTTTGAGGAACAGTTAAAATGTAAAAGACCAGCTTCAGAGGCGTGGCAATTATGCGTTGGGATGTAGGGGATAAAAAGCTTTGACATTAAATGAAACAAAACATCTAAACCTCTGTTAATTTTCATTAAGACCTTTTGTACACATATCACAGAAAAAAAGTCATACTGGCTTGTAATGAGTGAAGCTTGTAACGCTGTTTTTGGAGTTGTTTAATTATCCTCTGTTGAGATCTGTGAGATTTAACGTCTTTATTTTCAGTTGTACTGGTGTTTCTGCTCATCTCTTTTTCTTTTTCTGTTCTTGTTTCTCTTTCCATCAGTGAATTTGCTTGTTAACAGCAGGTGTTCATCACTAATGTTCAATCATCACTTGATAAATCTCTTAATTATCTAATTAACTCCCAACACTTGATTTTGCTGTGTGGCTCTTGAATGATCTTGGGCTGCATTTAACTCCACTTTTAGACATACACTTGCGAACTTCAATAAGCACTTCCCCTCCGCCGAGTGGGCGAAGGAAGTTTATTTGGACAGACCCTCAACCCCTTGATTTTGACCAAGGGAGCGAGTCTACTCAATATGTATACTAGACCACAATGCAACATGATAGTGATGTCACAGCAGATCGTGCTTAATTATATTGGAGTTATTTTGACATTTAACCACATAATAAAGGACATTTCTGAATGGTAAGTATTTTCTGTTTGTATTTGTGTCAAAGTGTTTAGATATGCCATCACTTGTAAAGGTCACTGCTGTTTATGTTAGCTTTTAATATACGGTTTTATCCTGATTTCATCCTGATCCTGAGCTTTACTGTAGCCGAATACATGAATGAGTAGTAGCATTTTTGTAAAGGTATCGCTTAATTTATAGCATGAACAACTGTTTGTCTATGAACATAGAAGTTTTTTTGGTGTTGGTTGGCATTTTTTTGGAGAAGTATGCAATATAATTTAGCTAACTGGCTAGAGAAGCCAAACCGCGTTGGTCTTTGTTCATGTTCTTGATGCAACCAAAAAACAGCAATTGAACTATACATTTAATAGACAGGTACAAACAATAAAGCGTACTTACAGTTTGGGGCAGATAAACAGCAGCTTCTACTTTTAAAGTGGGAATTTTGTGCAAATCCAGCATTAAACTCGTGTAGATTCTGGAAGCTGTCTTCAGCACCGCATCCAGTGTAGAAAATATCACAGATTATAATGGGTTCTATTACCTTTTAAAGCCTCGCACTGTCTGGTGTATACAACTCTTCCGCTTCCATAATGCCACGCGACATGGCCTCGGCCACTTTGTTGCATGTTCCCGTGGATAGGGTTTATGTTAATCGCAGGGTTTATGATGTCACCAGCCGGGGAAGAAGCTCATTGTAGTCCAAACCAGTCATAATTATAGGCATTAAACTGCCATAACTTTAAAAGACAATATCTCCGTTTGCTTTCAGCGCTGTAACTTTGCAGATACTGTTTATGCTCAAGCAGCAATATTACACATTAACTAAAGTTAAAAAAGCGAAATTGCAATGAACCACCACTTTAAACATTATAAGGGTTCTGCTAGTAGAGGGCACTCGTGCAATGTAAGCAATGACATACATTCAAATGAATGAGATGGGCATAAAAAAATTGGACTTAAACACAGCCTTGGTATTGGAGGTCTGGTCTTAACTAACACACACACACACACACACACACACACACATACACATACATATATATATATATATAAATTAGTCAAATTATTCTCACCTGGACTTTTGTAGATGTTCAAGACGTCAGAGAAGAAATGTGGAAGGAGTCTCTCCAGCAGAAGCAACACATCCTCAAGTTCCTCCAACACCCCTACCAGCAGATAATGATCTAGAACGTTCTGCTTGGCCATTTCCAGCGCCCACAAACCTGGCTCTCTAGGTCATTACAGATTATTGCACCATAGATCAGTTCCAGTGATCACTCTTGGGCATCTATTAATTCAGTTGATTAAAACAAAACCTGGAACCATTAAAAATGAATTGCATAAGATGTACAGTAGCAGTAACGTCCAAATATAAATGTCACCTGCACTGAGGATGCTGCCCACAGAAATATGGGATAATGTAGAAGAGCCGGGGATTGGAGCATTCTGGGTAGCTTTCCAAGATGCATGTGTTGATGTCCTTTGATCAAGAAGAACATTTACATTTTGCATTTAATTCAAAGCAACTTACAAAAGAACAACAAAAGCAATTTGTCAAAGAGCCAACATTAACATTTCAGTTAGTTACGTCAGTGCTGTTAAACTGATTTTGTAGTTGAACTGGAACTGAAGCTCTGAGAACAGTCGTTTGTTTATATATATTCGCCCACAAGGGGTCTGAACTATGGGGTCATTCATATAGGTCTCCAACCAAAGACCCACGACTGGCTATTTCCTGCTACTATGCAAACAAATCCACGACATTCCAAGGAAAGTTGCAGAAAATTAACAAATGAAAATTAGTATTTAAACAGAAATCATGCATACCCAAGCGCATTGCATGGAATGAATATGACTGCATTAGTATCTTTACAGAAACTGTAAAAGTGTAGTTGATGTTTGTGTTCCGGTGATGTCATACTGTATGTACATACAATGCCTGTAAACGATTACCACGTCACACTAATGAGTGACAGGAAGACCAGCAGCACAGTCAGTCTCACACTAAATATAGACTGAGTAAACCATGTTAATAAATGCTGCCCGCTGAGTTGTGAAGGAGGCATTCATGTGTATCACACAGAGCTGTACAGACCTTATTTATGCCCACTCAGAGCCGTAATAGTTCACTCAATGTTCATTCACTCAGCTCTCATTAATGTGTGTTTGTACAGTGTACATTTGTTTTTAAAGCTCTTACCAAGTATCTTTCTTCGTCTTTCATCCCAGGGGTTCGGACGATGTGATTCTCTTCCCCTCTCCAGTCGCCGAACCGCCGGAAGAAATAATTGGATAAGAATCGGTTGATCGGATCTCTGATGATGTTGATGTGCACTGGCTCATTCGTTCTGAACCTGATTACAGTAGAGAGAGGAATCATATTAAAATATCCATTATTTTATCTGTTTATTAAGGCCCATTCATACCAAGGACTATAAGCATAACGATAGAGATATAATTTTACAAATCATTCTAAATTTAAACAAATAGCAGAGTCCACATCACAACTATAACGTTAAAGGTGCTCTAAGCGATCCTGGGTGGAGTAACTTCCTGTTGACGTTCAAAGTGTTTTCAAACAAAACAGAGGCTAGCTAGACCCTCCCTCCTCCTCCTCCTCCTCCCCCTCCCCTCCATGCTTCCTGAAACAGTCATGAACGCGCAATTAAAATCATTCTTGTCGGTTATTTATCCAGGGTAAGGCTATATATGGAGATGCGCTTCCCCTTTAAAAACACAAATATCCTTGTAATAGTTTCAATTTACGCATCACTGCACAACCTACACATCCCAGCATAAATGCTTCGGATAAATTACACTGGTCTACAGCCAAAATGCTTCTGAAAAAAAAAAAATGTAGTCAAACTTTACTAATTCTGAGTCACAGAGAATGAAAATGATGCTTAAAATTGTTGATTGGCTCTAGTTTTCAAGATATGTTTTGGGTCAGTATATATGACCCCTGACTTTGGAATGGTCCTGCAAGAGATGCTCAATTTAATGAAAACGAGACAAACCAAGAAATGCAGAGTAGGCACTGAATAGGACTAAACTATGTACATAATAGTTTTTTGCCTTTTGTTTCATAATAAATTTAATTGATATAACCCTTTTGCTGCTTTGTTAAGTGTTATATAAACGGGACAGGTGACAGGTACTATCTACACAGTATATGTAAAAAAGATTTAAATCTTGGAAACAGTAGCCAATCAGTCATTTTAATTGTCATATTTGAATTCAGCCCAGCAAAATACATAATAAATAGCACATTTTATCTCTGAAGCAGATTACTTAAGTGTTATTTGATCATTAAAGGGTTAGTTCACCCAAAAAGGAAATTTCTGTCATTAATTACTCACCTTCATGTCGTTCCACACCTGTAACACCTTCGTTAATCTTCAGAACACAAATTAAGATATTTTGATGAAATCCGAGTTTTTTTTTTTATCCTTCATTGAAACCAACAAAATTACCACATTCAATGTCCAGAAAAGTAGTAAAAACATTAGGTTCAACCTTAATATTATGAAGCGAAGAGAATACTTTTTTTGCGCAAAAATGAAACAAAAATAACGACTTTATTCAACAAATTCGTCTTTCCCCTGTCATTCTGCTACGCTATTTTCATTGCAGCACTTCCAGGTTCTACGTCAGAACGGTGCCAATAATGAGCCAGAGTTCAGACATAAACAAGGAAACGCAGCACTGCGCCAACTGCGTAACAGACTGACAGGGAAGAGGAAAAATTGTTGGATAAAGTTATTTTTGTTTTTGCGCACAAAAAGTACTCTTGTCGTTTCATATCATTAGGTTGAACCACTGTATTCACGTTAACTACTTTAGCAATGTTTTTACTACTTTTCTGGACAATGAATGTGGTAATTTCGTTGCTTTCAATGGAGGATAAAAAAATCTCTCGGATTTCATCAAAATATCTTAATTTGTGTTCCGAACAAAGGTTTTACGGGTGTGGAACGACATGAGGGTGAGTAATGAATGACAGAAATTTCATTTTTGGGTGAACTAACCCTTTAAAGTGTCTACGTTCACAAACCACTGTTAATTTTAACAGTAAAGCAAGCATACTGTATGTGGGATTTGGCATGGCAGAAAGCGTGCAGAGATGGGAGATGGGCACTCAAAATTCAAAAACATTAAACATTAACATCATAGTGTCCTCCACAACTGAAATAACATTAAACACTAACATTTCTTTCCCTTTACTGAAAAATGCATAAAATAACACTTCATCCCTAAATCTTCCTAATGCAGTCCCTTGCAAAGCATGCTGGATACACATCCATTGCCTAGTTAGTTGCAAAGATGTAGTCAAGACCAGACCTCCAAGACCAAGACCATGCAAGAGCCACATATCAAGTGATGATTGAACATTAGTGATGAACACCTGCTGTTAACAAGCATATTCACTGATGGAAAGTGAAACAACAAGAACAGAAAAAGAGAAGAGATGAGCAGAAACACAAGAACTACAATTGACTACAGCCTTAGATTAAATCAACTGCATAAAAAAAAGACATTAAATTAAATTAAACAACATTAAACAACTCCAAAACAGCATTACCATCTTGACTTGTTACAAACCAGTGTGGCTTTATTTCTGTCATAGGTGTACAAAAGACGAATTAACAGAAATTTAGATGTTTTATTGTTTCATTTAAAGTAACCATTATGGTTATTAGTATGTGCTTTATTTGGGCTCTTGACCCTTGACGTTTTTACATTGGTTTTTATCTGGCTGCTGCAACTGTGTGTTTATAACACACATTTGTTATGGCAAGGAGAAAAAAAAAGAGAAAATATGATCAGGTATTGATGGTTATGTATTGATAATGTAATCATCATGTAATGACCTGATTAACTAAGTCTTAGGTTACATTTATTTACACAACAAAGATGCACTAAACACAGAAAAGTTTTTCCTTTGCATTTTTCATGTACAGACAAAAACATTGACAAAACGATTGGATAAGTGAAAACGACTAAAAACACTGTATTATGCTGCCAGGCCAGTTGTTGGCGATGTCAATTTGTAAAAAAAAAAAACACTACGCACCTAAAAACTGAACATGTACATATACGCATGACCTAACCATTTTCATAAATTCATGTTTTGTAGTTTACATGGAGATGATAACTGTATCGGTTTTTAAAAACGTACACTTTGAAAGCCGTTTTCAAAAGTTTGCATTTTCAGGCCCCTAAAACGCTATTGTAAATGAACAACCAAAACTCATAAAAAGTTGAAAATGATGTTGTGTAAACGGCCCATAAAGCTCAGTTAGTGATGTCTAGTTTACGAACGAATCAATCTTTTGAACCAATTCACCAAATTGGACTAAACCTTCTGAAACAGTTCAGCACAGATCTACAAGGTACTCAATCAACTTTCGGAAGTGCCTGACAGTCAGTCCATCTCAAAGTGAGCCAATATCCCAGAGTAAATGATCCTATGATGCTGGTATTTGCCAACTCATTCAGCACTCATTATAGTCCAACTGTACACTGAACTGAGAACAGTCTTTCAGACATATCCAACACGCTGAGAACTGTCTGCCAAACGATTTCGTAAAGTGTCCGATGGCAGTAGTTGGAAAAGAATTGGACTTCCTGCCATTTGTATTGTCTGAAATAAATCTGTGATGCTGCTACAGCTTGAAATCCAACAATACCGTGACAATCATATAATCAAAGGATTTTAAAAACAATGTGCAGTTTTGAAGTAATTCATTTTGTGAATCTCTACAATGGTGACTGTAAACTGAAAAATATACAGATCAACTATTAACTATATCACAAAACAAGCAACTAAAGTCAGAACAAAACAACAGCAAAAAGCAACAAATAGTAAGACTAAACAAACATAGTCAGACAATTCATCTGCATAGATTATTCATGCCACAATGCATACTGGGATTCACGGATGAGTTTTGTACCATGGCAGAATTTATCTTGCAATAATGACTGGAATGCACATTACTTTATAAAAGAAGCATCAACTTACCTGCTAAAGTTGAGAAAATGCACATGTCGGGTGTAAAGAAATGGCTGAGGAGTTGTGCTGATGTTTCTAATTAGATTTTCCTACATGGGAATAAAAGGAGAATGATTAAATATAACCATTGATGTTTCAATGGTGGCTGATGGCTGAAATATACTGGAATAATAATGGTGAAATAATTCAATTGCAGCTAATGTAACAGAGAAAATATGTAACGTTCACATTTTTAATTTACAACAAGGGAGAGTCCGTAAGATTTGCCTCTTAGTCGCCATGTCTGGTTGAAACCTGCAGTTGCAGTTATATGCAGAATTATTATCTTTACGTGCGTTGCGCATCGGCACAGCTCCACAGCACGGATGAATCTAATGTTTGCTGTCAGCCACATTACCGGTGTGGATACTGTACTGCAGAATCACAGATTGTAGTCTTGAAGGTGCCTGACGTGGTCATACTCAATTTTAGTTTGAATATGAGTCTGATACTGCTCCATTGGGCTTTGATTATGGGGGCGTATTTCAACCGATCCAGGAAAGAGCTCAATTGGATAGACCTACAACCAATCAGAGCTACAGAGTAAGTGACGTATGTTGAGCGACGCATAGTTGTCAACAGAACTCTTCTTAGCGACCATCGGGGCCAGCTGATAAATCAAACTTTTGCCGAATCCCGTAGGAAGGATGGCAAAGACATCTTTCCCATCAACAAGTGCCTTGATCGCGGTCCTCTGTTCCTCTTTTAAAATTAATGCGCTGTCGATATCTTCTATAACGGACGCGATGGCCTAATCTACACATCTCAGTTCTTCAACAACAGCCATCATTGTTGTAAACTACGTTAATTGACCTTTTGCAAAGAATCGTCCCCCTTCGTTACTGTTGCTTTGTCCGACAAGCCGTGGCGCTGTCACGCCACACAGAGTGGAAAATACATCGCGGAGCAAAGAGGAAACTGACAACACATCGACAGACGAGACAGAGCAGGCAACTTATGATATTAAACAAAGTCCCAGCTTTCAAACTGTGTAGTTATTAAAAAAATTCAAACAATAAAAACCGTTTTGTGGCTCTTTAATGTGTTGTGACCATGATCGTGACAAGATTGCTGTAGCGCCTCAGCTCAAGAGGCTCGTGAACCGATCATCTCTTCCTACTAGTCCATTTATAGCATCAAATAAACATGAATGAACATGAGAATTAATGTTGTTTCAAACGCGGAAAGACGTCAGTAATCAGTATGCACAATTTTTCAAGTTTAACTCCACCGATGTTAATATTCTAATTCCTGACTGCTTTGTCGGACAAAATAGCGGATTCGGCGTTCTGATTGGTTAGATCGCTCTTTGATGACGTGGGTGATAGGGCTGCAACGATTAATCGCGATTAATCGTTTGCAAAATAAAAGTCTTTGTTTACGTAATATATATGTGTGTGTTCTGTGTATAATAATTATGTATATATATAAATACACACACATACAGGTATAGAGTTTAGAAATATATGCATGTATTATAAATATATATATTTATATACATTTTATATTACATATAAACAAATATTTTATAAATATAAAATTTTTCTTAAATATATACATGAATGTGTGTGTATTTATATATACATAATTATTATACACAGAACACACACACATATATATATTACGTAAACACAGACTTTTATTTTGCAAACGATTAATCGCGATTAATCGTTGCAGCCCTAGTGGGTGATTGCGTTTCTGGTGATTATCTGTCAATCATCACCCTGACAATGTTATTGGTCCGAACCGTTTCTGTTCGGGCATAATTACTCCTCTATGGATCGAGTCCAGACCGAACTCCCCGACCTCAAAATGTTGTGGGCGGGGCTAAGTTCGGCTGGCATCCAGGCTAGTCTTGAAGTATGAACAAAGTAGGAATTTTCACTGGAAAATGTCATCTGAACAAGTAACAGTAAAGTCCCTTTAAGACAAGTCATTTCACTCTGCGGTCATCTTTGAAACGCCTCTCGGGCGTGCAGGTGCAACTCCTATCTCTTTGAATGGGGAAACATCAAATTCTCCAAAGCCAAGCTTTCGATTAAATTTCATATTTGAAATTGCCAATGAAATCTGACAATAACGGTCTCATGAATTTTGTTTCTAATCACTCAAATCATGACAAAAATCTGTATTCTTCAGGCTGGGTCAAGCTAATGTGCATGCGGAGTCCTAAATGCGCGTCACTTGTGCCTCATTTCGGAGGCACTCGTCTGACTGTTTCTATAGGAACCGGAGCTTCTAACAGCAGCTGCAGTGACACAAAGACTTTACCAATCGGCGATTTGCTCTTATTTAGAAGGCGAGACTTATTCCACCATATTGCGCGCTGCACTTTCTCCCATTAAAAAACAATACGAGTGACGCGTCTTGTGTTATTCTGTAGTCTTTGGTATGTCTGCCACTTTTGTTCTGACCAACTGAGGGAAAAAGCATTAGGACTACAATAAATTGTGCTGCCAATGGTGATTAAATCTAACGATCGCTTAGCTCATATCGTATCAAACCATGCAAATTATTATTGTTGTTATATTTGTTTTCAAATTGTTCATTTTAACAACATAAGCATTGCGTGTATTTAGTGTGTATTAGCGTTACCTGTAGATTTCAATTTCTGTAGCCACTCCACAGTCTGAAGTCTTTTGCTTTTTGACCATGGCTGAATCTCCAGTTGTCACTGATGATTGTTATTTGGATCTTTCTGGATTACAATCAGCCATCAAAATTATCAGTTTAATTATTACAGCTGCTGTGAGAAAAGGCTATAAATGATCCACTTCCAGCAGCATCCTATATGCATAGTCTACTAGCAGTGACTCCTTTCTTTCTGTTTACAGATGTGACGTAATGACGCAAAGATGAATGGTTGCATGCTCGAATTTTCCGCGGAAATCCACCAGTATCGATTTATTAGAAAATATTATTACAAGCTTACTGTTGTGAATCGGGCTAAGGTAAGGAGACTGGCTGGATATGTACTTGCTCAAAAAAAGATTTTAGATCATTTTTAACCAAAAAAAATTACGGACTGCAGCTTTAAGTACAGAATGTGTGACGTCAGCAGGGGTGCAGCATTGTTTTTATTTACCTGTTCACGTTTGGTGAGTCTGGTCTTGTTGTGAATATCAGAGGAGATGAGGGTGAACTGATGTCTGTCCGCCAAGATGCGCAGCAGCAAAACTATAGTGCGACTTCCACACTTACCAACCCTGTTATACACAACCTGACTTGGGAAAGGTAAAGCCTGCGACAGAGAAAACAGTATTCAAAGAGTGTCCGCTTCAGAACAATCTTACATTATGGTGGAATGAAAATTCATATGCATTAATTGTGTAAGATATTAGTAACAAATGAGATGTTCTCAAATCTTATAGTAAATGGTAGGCAGTGCTCTTACTCTGGGTGCTAAAGATCCATGGCCACCAGAAAATCTCCCTAAAAAGATTAAAATAATAATCAATAATGTGTCCATATATCATTTATGTGTGCATATATCTGTGCATATTGAAGTTAATAACTAGATGCAGCTAGGTGAAACGAAATGTATACCAAATGTTCTGTCCGGCCACTAATCATCACTGATAATCTCACATTTCTTATGTTTAATATGTATAATATTTGTAGACTTTAAACTTGGGTGCTGAAGATTGATATCTTTTAAATTGTTTTTTTTTTGCTTAGGAAATCAGGTTATTCCACCCTTCCATCCAGCTGTCAGTTTAGGTGACTGCTGCCATTGTAGGAGTTGTGAATGAAGAATCCAGCACAATGAAAGGCCTCATATCATCCAGTTTACATGGACTCCTGTGGAATTCACTGTGGGTCTCCTGAGCCAAGAACAACACGGGTGTCGTATGGACTCATAGTGGAGACAGGAAACTTTGACAGTCAGCTCTTTATGAACCTTGACTGATGCCATTGACCTGACAACACGACTACAGTAACAGGCTTGGGTAACATGTTATGACTTTAATGAACCATTAAGGTACATTCAATTAGTTAGAAATGTCATGAAACTGTTTATATTCATATTTCAGTGAAAGCAACAACTGATCTACCGTTACAGCCTAATGCTTATTATATAATATCCATAAAGAACCTATTCATTTTTTTAAAGGGTCATAGTTTTTAAAACCCTGGAATTAGCTTGTCTGGGTATTTATGAGGGTTTGAGTCCAAAGTAAAATTACACAAATGCTTGTTTTCTTTAGCAGTGCTTTTGTTTGTTAAAATACTGACAGAATTTCAAATCTGTAGTAAATTAGGATATTCAAATTTAGTCTTTGGATAAACGAGTAAACAACAAAAACAAACATTAAATTAATATACATTAAGGCATTCAATTATATATAAACTCAGGACAAGAGTAGCTTTCATACAGTAAATCTCAGGTTGGAGAAAGTTGTCTCATGTGTTATTATTTATAAGCTATTGTAATTCTTATAGTCTCCTCCAATCAGACAGTCTGTTCCAATGTGACAACTTACCACATGCCTTCTGATAAACGCGTATTTGAGGTCTTACCGAGATAATAACCCACATCTAGCAGGATTTTCGGTGCTCCTCCGTTTAACTGGTATAACAAGGACCCCAGACAGAATATGAGGAGAGCGGTCAGACAGAAGCTCAAATCCCGGCGAGATATTCGGAGCAGAACCACCGCGAGCCAGTTTTCCCTCCGGCTCCTCACGCGCATGTAACCGGTCAAGTGTTTATGAGAGGGAGGATTTCGGAAAGTCGTCATATTCTCATGATGGAAATCCAGAGAGCATTTTACTAATCCATCTGATCTGTATTAACACACACCGATGTCATTTTGGTCTGAAAGCAGCAGAATAGCGCCGTGTCTCCACGTGCTCAGGTCAGACTTCTCTCTGTAAACTTGACTCATGATGTGGCGGCGCGTGCAGGTGCCCACCCCACTGGCCCAATGGTATCGCACCTACATTCGAGACTTTGCCGAGCCCATGTTGTTCCCATAGATTCATATTTTAAGGTCTGATCAAACATGGCTTTAAATATTTTACATCAAAATTCAACAGCAAGGATTTCCTTGTCAAATTCCGCCTTCACTTTTCTCGTTTATGCGCGCTACTTTAATCGTAGGCTCCTGCAGTCAGAGATCGTGTAAGGATCGCAATTAAGCCTGAATAGGCTATATCTCAACATGTTTGTTTCCCTTGCAAAAGTGATTAATTTTCCTAGCTTTAAAGTCTCAACAGGTCATCCAGGTTACCTCAATAGGAAATCGGCCTGTTTTCAGTTTATGCGTGAACAAAACTTCATTAAACCTTATTTAGCACCTGACATCTAATGTGCTTTGCTACTTTTAATTTGAAACAATGGCACAGCTTTCAAATTCTGTTGATTGTATCACGAAATTCAGACATTCAGTGTTTTTGGCGCTCAGTTCAAGTGGCACGTGAACCTATCATATCTTTACTAGTTATTATAGCACGAAATAAACATGAATAAACGTAGGCTAAGGTGAAATTACTGAAATCTATCACCTTATGTAATCGCTCAATCAGTAGGCCTATTTTACAGGCGGAAAACTAGTAAACAATGTCAATTTAATGTTACATTTACCTCAGGAAAGCTGTTCAATAGGGATTAAGAATAGGGATAGGACTCGGGAAGAAATCATGTTCATGGATGCGATTATTAACGCTACTGTAGTATGAAGCAGAGCAGGGCCGAGTGTTGTGGAAGCTGAACAAGGCCGCTGGAGCGATTCCACAACACACACCTCATGAGCAGCTGAACTTTTATTATGACAGTCGCCGGCGCCGCTTCCGCTTTTACAGTCATGAGTATGAGGTAACACAGCTCTGTTTATTATTAGATACATTTGAGTGTGTTGAAAATGATGTTATAACTAGGGCTGGGCGATATATCACATGCGATTGTCACGCGCATTTCGTCAGTAAAGCCGGTTCCCTGATTACCGTTAAATCGGCATCACCTGCTTTCAAATGGAGCGGAATTTAATAGACAGAGCCGTAGTTCACTGACAGGCTACGCAATATCGCGTTCATTATCGAAGGCGATTCATCTTCCCTATAGCAGCTAATAAATTGGAAGCTAAACATGTAAAATACGCATGTGCATGCCGTCACAATTTTCACAGATTCGCGACGTGTTTTTGCAATTTACACAGAGATGACAATGGTATTGTTTTCAAAAACTTGCACTTTAAAACCCATTTTCAAAAGTTTGCGTTTTCAGGCCACCAAAACGCCGTTGTCATGTAAATGACAAAACGCACAAAAAGTTTTCCGTTAGTTGAAAACGGTGTTGTGTATGTTTTCACACATTATCAATCGCAGAAAATCAGTTTTTATCTTTTCTTTTTTTTTTTTTTTTTACAGTTCATTTCTAAACAATGTGCTTTATATAAGAACATCTAAATGAACAGGTTTTGCAAGTCAAAAATGTAATTTTATCTGTTTATCTGAGGGTTATATTAGCTGTGTGAACTTTATTTATGCAGGTTAAGGCAGTCGAGAGCTCGGGGGCGGGGGAGCGTGAGATTTAAAGGGGCCGCGCACTGAATCGGTGCATATATAATTCTGGCTCAAAATAGGCAGTTAAAAAAAAAAAAATCTATGGGGTATTTTGAGATGAAACTTCACAGACACATTCAGGGGACACCTTAGATTTATATTACATCTTGTTAAGACTGGTTCTAGGGCACCTTTAAAAAAAAAAACATATGTACATTTATAACACGATACTTAGTATTGTATTACCTTTGCATCAAATTACAAAAGACTAGTTAACGCTGCTGTGAGGGTGTTTCTAATATAGCAGCTGTGGGATTGACGGAAAAAATTACATCTTTCTCTCTTCTGACTGCTGTTATCAATCTCTTTTCCTCTTTTTGAAAGTTATGAAAGCACCATTGCAGAGTTTTTCTTTTGCTATTTGAGCAAATGGAAATCCAAAAAATATATTTAATATATTCTCTTATTCACTGCCATAGATTTTGATTAAAGATCACCATAACAAACTATTTTTTTTCTGTGTATTAACTTGCACTAATTAATTGTTCACCACAACACTAGTAATATGCGCTAACAAAGTAAATTGGGTCAGTTTTGATTTCATGATGACTTTAATCTGTAAGTTTTGCCTCTTTGTCGCCATCTCTGTTTGAAACCTGCAATTGCAGTTGTTTGCAGAATTATCATCTTTACATGGGTTGTGCAGGGCCGCGTTATCCTAATGGGCAACATGGGCTGCAGCCCAGGGCCTCGAGCACTGGGGGGCCCCCCGAGTCAATCCTCTTTTGCGTTTTAAAACACATCGTCGTCACACAGCCGAATCAAGAGTCACAGGCGCACCGGACACGCATGCAGGAATACAACCAGGACAGTGGCGTAGCGTCTGGGTATGCACTTGCATATGGGCCTGGGTGGATTGGTGGCCCGCTATTATGGGCTTAACACCAAGGTATACTTCAGGCGTTCGCAAAGTGGGTTTCTGAAACTTGTGCATGCAATGTAAGTAGCACAGAATTTTAAATGAGTCATATTGGTTTCTGTAGAAGAAAAAAAAAAAAAAACGCTTGGTCTGCACATTTTAAGATACTGCATTTATTTTAAGATGTGAATAAATGTAACTTGTACACTCACTTGAGTGGATACTTTTTATTCAATGAAATAAAATGCACATAAAACGTGATGGAAACTTAGAGAAGAAACTAGTAGTAAATTTATAAGAATAAAACGTGCATTATAAAGGTCTGTCACAGAATAATTAATCAACTAGATTAATCTTCGGACACATCACATCTGAAATGATGCTATGACCAATCTGAAATTCCAAAGCCAGAGTCGAATCGGTCGAATTTAAACTTGGACTTGTTAAAAAGCCTTTTTTTTCGCTTGGGGGGGCCTTTGCGTTTGTTAGCCCAGAACCCCGCGAAGGCTTGGCACTGGGGTTGTGTATCGGCACTAGTGTTGCACGATATACCGGTA
The DNA here is from genome assembly GCF_024489055.1 of Chanodichthys erythropterus. Lineage (NCBI taxonomy): Eukaryota > Metazoa > Chordata > Actinopteri > Cypriniformes > Xenocyprididae > Chanodichthys > Chanodichthys erythropterus. The sequence goes on along the minus strand of NC_090238.1, from coordinate 6,726,709 downwards.
CTAGAAAGGTATCGCGATACCCTGCTTTTAGAAACGGTACGGTTCTTCATTTTATTAGTACCGGTACTTTGAGTGCCAGCTGTATTTCCTAATGTGCGACAGCAGGGAGCAGTGTGTGTGCAGCGCGCTGCTTCTGAGGCACATTGAGTGCGTGTTTATTCCTGTCAACTGCGCAACGGCAGATGCACAAAGCAAAATATGGCATTATTTTGCTTACATTGCCGACAGTCAGGGCAAGCCCACGGACACCACAAAGCCCGTCTGCAAAATACGTTACAAAATAACGCAAGCGAAGGGAGCATCCAACTTGCCAAACATCCCGATTTGTACAGAGAATTTAAAGAGCGACAGGTTAGTGAATGTGATACCAGCGTTATGTTTATGCTCTCAAAAATTAAATGAGTGTTATTTATATTACTCATGCAAGCAGACATCCGCAAAGAGGTGTATTATTGAGTCTAATAAGTGATATCTGGTTGCTAAAATAAAATTAATTTTAAAAAACAAATATGTGAAGGGACTATACAATTATATTAAACCAATTTATGTTTTAATAACATTGCTCTAATTATTTACAGTAATCAATATTCTCACTGTCAAAACACTTACATGCAGGGCTTGATGACAGCCACTCCCACTAGCCACTTTGGCGAGTTGAATATAATTTAAGTTTACAGCCAAATGGTCGTCGAAGATCGTCGTAGCACAAAATTACAATCCAATCACACAATTCGTTATTTACATGCAGTTAGTGAAGGAGGGATAGGCGGAATTGCGCTGAATGACACACAACAGAAGCGCGCTCTCTCTCTCTCTCTCTCTCGCTCTCTCTCTCTCTCTCTGTCTGTCGCGCGCGCGATCAGTTTTCCACGCGTCTGAATAGTCAAATACACGTGCACACAGATGTCTAAATGTCCATCATGTGGAGTATCTCGCGTGAATACAGTCGGTTATGGCTTAAGTGGACGTAAACAGGTGGGTAATAACTGGATATTTGTCAGTTACGTCCATGCATTCAGCAGCCCAATTAAATAGGCCTGTCCATCATTAATGTTAATCAAACAACAAAACCTGTTAAATATGTTAAATAAACTTAGTGTATCTGAAAAAAGATTATTTTTAATTTACTACTGTTTTTGTAATTTGCTTCTTTGTTCTTTTATATAGCATAACACAAATAACTTGTTCTCATACTAGCTCATGCTCATACATTGTCCACCTCTTGCCCACCTGTACATACCAGCTGATATAAAATGTAATCTTGATTTGGGTGGTCAGTCTGCATTTAAAAGTTTGAAAGTGTTTTAAATCTTCTAAATCAAGTAAAATGACTCAAAGTAATTTAAGCATAAGAAAGTCAGCTTTAATCATATAAAATGTAATTTACCAACATCAAAATTGTGGCCAATAAAAATGCTAGCCACAGTTCTGTCATATGTTATTTATTTACTTTTCCTACTGTTTTAGGTTTTTGCCATAGTATCGTTTAAGTATCGGTATCGTGATACTGAAGTTGGGTATCGTATCGAAGTCAAAATTTTGGTATCGTGACAACACTAATCGGCACGGCTCCTCATCGCGGATGAATCTAATGTTTGCTGTCAGTCACCGCACCGGTGTGCATACTGTACTTCGGAATCACAAATTCTACATCTTGAAAATATAACCAAAATAAGAATTTTCACCAGAAAATGTCATCTGAACAAGAAAGTAACGTCTACCACTTTTGTTCTGACCAACTGAGAAAATAAGCATTACCATCGCCAATGGTGTTGCCAATGGTGATTAACGGATTAATGATTAATCACGTCAAACCGTGCAAATTATTATTATTGTTATACTTTGTTCTCAAATTGTTATTGTTAACAACATCAGCATTGCATGACTATGTGTATTTAGAGTGTATTAGCATTACCTTTACATTTCAATTTCTGTAGCCACTCCACTGTCGAAGTCTTTTGCTTTTGACCATGCCTGAATCTCAATTTGTCACTGATTGTCATTTGGACCTTTCTGGATCATTTTTAACCAAAAAAAGTTACGGACTACAGCTTTATATTAAGTTTTTAAATTTGTCATCAAATGATTTTTGTTTTAAATAAAAATTAAAGATTTTTTGCTATATAAACTATCGTTACACTGAATGACATTTTAGTGAGTGTTTTCTATAAATCATAATAAAAATGTATGGTAGTAATTTTTTCTTTGCGCAGAAAAATATACAATTAAACAGGACCCATTCTAATGTATGGGGAAAAAAACTACATTTAAAGCTGTATTACACTTTTATTTTTTTTGATGCGTAAATATCTTATTTAGTGTCTGAAGGGCAGTACTAAATGAAATAAAAAAGATCTTTAAACAAAATAAGAGCAATTTACACCGATCGTCCTGTTACAAATGGTTCAAACATTCACTGATGCTCCAGGAGAAACATGACGCATTAAGAGCTGGGGGGTGAAAACTTTTGAACAGGATGAAGATGGGTACATTTTTCTTATTTTAAGTACAGTTGTGGTCAGTATTATTAGCAACCTAGGTAAATATGGCCAAAGATGACTGAAAAAATAAATCTGCATTGTTTATCTTTTTGATCTTTAATTCATAAAATTATCAAAAATCTAACCTTTCATTGAAGGAAAAGAATTTAAAGTGGGGAAAAAAATCACATTATGAAATAAATGTTTTTCTCCAAAACACATTGGTCACAATTATTGGCACCCCTAGAATATTTTGAGTAAAATATCTCAAGTATATTCCCATTCATATTTACAATTTTTAAGCACTGGGGTGATCATGAACATGAAGTTGTCCAACCATGACTTCCAGGAGTATAAACATGAGGAAACACAAAGGCCAAATTCCCGTAATCATTCGTCACAATGAGAAAAACCAAAGAATATAGTTCTGATGTGCAGCAAAAGATTGTTGAGCTTCACAAAATAGAAAGTGTCTGTAAGAAAAAAGCTAAAGCATTGAAAATCCCTATTTCCACCATCAGGGCAATAATTAAGAAGTTCCAATCATTTTATTACTTTATTAGTTTTTAAAACACATTGTTTTGCTTTGAAAATCCATTTACAAACATTCAGTTCATTCACACCAACTTAAGTCCATAACATAACAGAACCCTTCTTTGCCACATAACAGAATGTTATACACTAAAATATGAGGCCTATGAAAAATTTTACAAGCAAAAATCACCAAATAGGTCCTATATTACAGCAGGAAATAAATATGTTTTGAAATCAGTCCGAACATTACAATGTAGTTTACAGAAAACATGCTTTTTAGTTTGGGCAGATAACAAAATAATATAAAAACTGTTCCTATTGAAATAAAAAATCAATATGATGAAGATCTATTCAATATATCCAAAACAAATGACAACAAATATAAGTTTACACTCAGATTCACTATTATATACATTTTCAAAGGCAACATTTATGGTGCCTTTAGATAATTGCAGATAACTCGATTCAGAACAAATCATTCATCAGTGTGCACTAGTGGTTTCCAATGAAATCACAAATGAATGTCTAACTTCAGTTTCTAATGTGCTGTCTAAAGCCTAAAAGGAAGGAATACATCAGGGAAGGACACATTTTAGCTAAAAAAACATTCAGGTGAATCAAAAGCATGTAGAATTCAACTAGGAAAGTCAGTGATTCATTTTTCTTTAAACTTAAGGAGTCAGTTCACCGGTGGTTTTTGTCCAGAAGTGCTCAAGGGATCACACATATCTCTGACAATCCTCTCAATGGGATCTGTGACATACGAAAAATTAAGTCAAAGTCAGAAACATTTGTAAAGATTGTGTGATGGACCCTTTTCACAGACACTGATGACATGTTTCTACAGTTACCAACATTGCAAATCTAGTAAAGTTTTTCATATTTTAATTTAAAAATGTATGTAATATGCATTTATAACACTATACTTTATCTTATTTTACCTCGGCAGGTAATTACAGAAAATGAACGCTGCCACGAGAGCGTTTCTAATAAAACGGCTAAGGGAGTGACGGCAAATTTCACATCAATCTCTTTTGTCCCTCCACTATCATGGATTTTTCTTTTTGCTATTGGAGCAAATGGGATTACAAAAATGATTTTTGCTGTCGTCTCGTTCACCACTATAGAAGTTTACCCAACTATGACAACTTGTGCTTCTGAGAACCTCAGAAATGTGAAGAGGGTCCATTGACACTCAATGACTCATTGACACACAATACACTATATGCCATCACCAGACTGGGAACTCACTGCTATACGATGCTGCTTTAGAAGTTGTTGGACTCTTGTCTGATCAATCAGAATGGCAATGTCACCCAAAGGTTTGTCCAGATCTTCAGAATATCTCTGGACCAGAGAGAAAGGCACTCCATAACGGCCATGCTGAAAGAAAGAGAAGAGTGATCAATAAACTAGTACTTTGTACACTCAGAATGCACATGTGAAAATAACTGCGTCGGGCTGAAACTAGCAAAAAACACTTGCGCTGGGTGTATGATAGTGCCTAACGTCTTTAATACAGTATAAAACATCAGATACCTTGTCAGAATATGGCTCATCTGTGAGGTCGATGCCATCAAAGCATAACTTTTCCTCCACTAAAGTCTCGAGGTTGGCCATTTTCCCAGAATGAACTTTCTTTGCTGGTCTGTAAATGAGTGACTTTCTGGGAATTTCCGGGCCGGAGTTTGACTTGGATGATGTGCTTGCAGAAACCTCCTTTCTCCCGATGCCAGTGTCTCTGCTCTTTAATAACGGCAGTGGAAGAGGTTTTGGAGGAATTGGTGGTTTCATGCGCTGTGTGCTTGGAGGAAGATCCTCTACTGGTACTTCTTCATACTCCACCACTGAAACGTTTGAGGACGGCTGAGCTCCATATACAATCTCATCAGACTCATCAGATTGGAGAAGATTCTCCTGTACTTGACTTGAATTCTCCTCGGTACTGTCAGACAACAGTTTTCTTTCAGGACTTTGGAGCAGATGAATTTCCTCAGCTGAGAAGTAACGCTTCAACAGCTCCGTACGAGTAGACTGATGATCCAGGGCGCCACAACTGCGACTCCGGGTTTTTCTTCCGAGCATGTAGCGGTTCCTTCCCAGATGAAGATTCTGCATGGAGTCGATCTGCAGTGGAAGTGGAAGGTCCGGTCTGGTTTGTGGGCTCAACCTGCTGGAATGGCAGAGGGGTGGGATGGGAAACTCAGGGGAGGAGAGATGGCTGGACTCAAAGCCTGATGAGGACCTGCTTAAATGAGACGTCTTTTTGCCTTTCCCTACAAGAAGATTCATGTGAAGAAGATGTGATTCACCATGACAACAACAACAGAGTTAAAAATTTGAGACATACGAGTTTTCAGAGACTTCTTTCAAAAAAAAAAAAAATCTTTTAAACAGCAGTGTATTTACTTGAGACAGATCATAGATTGACGGAAAAGTTCATGCAAAGAGAAACTGTTATGTTGTGCATATAGTGATGGAATATATAGTTTAAGAGTGAAAAGAATGTAGCGGATGGAAACGGACAGGAGCAGACAGGAATAAGCAGGCGGTTCAGATGAATAGATCATAGAGCATTTTATTCCATAGTTTCTGTAATGACATGGACTGACATCTCTCCTTCGGTCAGTGACACACAGACAGAGCTCAACCGCAGACAGTCCCGTGACCGATCAGAAGAGTTTCAGTCAGATCCATGTACATGGATTCCGTACGTTTTTTTTTTGTTTTTTTAGCCACAGTTGCAAAGAACATGTAAGACATTTGTGGATGAATCTCACAAAATCTAAACATTTCCGGGTCATATGTAATCCCAAAATCAAAGAAATAAATAAAAATTTACATTTAGCTTAAAAAAAAAAAAAGAAAACACTTTTATAGGACCATTATGAACTTCTTGCATTGTGAGATAGTCAGGAAATAAACACAGTCCACCTTCAAACTGTAAAAATATCAATATTAATGTAAAGCAAAAATTATTAATTATTAATCAAATATTATTATATATCAATAATTTCACAATATTGTTAATATTACATAATTTTAATTAATATTAATATTTTCTTTTTTATGCAAGTATTAAATATTATTAAATCAGTATTAATGTATTAACACGGTTGTACTGCTTTTAATTCATAGCTAATAAAAAAAAAAAACAGTGTATTAAAATAAAGACAAGTATCACTGAAAATAATAGCAATCACACATTACATTATTCATTTAGCATTCATGTATTTATGAAAAATGTGCTTAATATATATGAAAGAAAAAAAAATCTGCTTAAAACAGGCTTTTTGTATTTTTCCCAAGTTGAATTTGGGGCGGAATGTGACCTGGACATGTTTTCATGAGATTCACTCTTCTTTTTTTTTTTATTTAAGATTGAATATCTAAAGACATTTTGAGGTCATCGCAGCTATGATTGTATCTTTTGTCTCTACCTGTGGAGAAAGATGTATACTTTTTTTTGTACTGTAAATATATCTACTTTAGTCTCATATGTTTGCATATGACAAATGATTTTTAGGCACATCTAAAGATATTGTGCAACATCATATTATTTTTACTAGAAAAATATACACACACAAACAGCAACGTCTCGCAAGCACAAGCAAAAAAAATAATGACATCGTCAACTCTTCACAAGGGCTATTAACATTCACATGAGCATGTTATGACTAATATTATCGCTTATCTAATCCAAAGCAAATGAACGGCATAAACATTTATGTGATCAGAATTTCAAGCTGTAACAGTGAATAATATTGATTTCGGACCAAACTTTTTCACTCTTTTGGTTCAACACAAAATCAGCAAATCACGCAGCACTGTAGAAACTCGGTTCTCGAATGGAAATGGACTGAAGTGAAATCTCAAAGCAAAGTCACGTCACGAGTAACTGATGCTGTGGTGTCAGATGTGGATGAGAGATGCTCTGGTCCGCTGAATGCTGGGAATGAAAGCAGATGAGTCTCGCGTGTCGTCCTCACAGCAGAGAGAGGAATGAAAGCAGAAGACAGACATGAAGCCGCAGTTCAGCTGCGTTGACTGGACTCTGGAGCATGCAGAGATCACAGACAGCAGCTCAAAGACAGGAGGAAGAGGAGGGCTGGAGAGTCACAGCCGAGGAAGGCTGTCATTACCGTTCTCCAGGTTCTCGTTGCTCTCGTAACAGCCCGAGTCTCGAGGAGAGTCTCCTGGCGGGACGCTGCCCTCGGACAGCAGCTTCTCTTGGGAGTCTCCAGATGATCCCTCGCGCTCCGGGTCACTGTTACCTGAAGAAAAACAACATCTCTGACTGTCTTTTATGCCTACCAAGGCTGCATTAATTTGATCACAAATCCAGTAAATACAGCAATATTGTGAAGAATTGTTACAATTATTGTTTTCTACTGTAATGCATTTTAAAATGTAATTTATTCCTGTGATCCAAGCTGAATTTTCAGTATCATTCCTCCAGTCTTCAGTGTCACGTGATCCTTCAGAAATCACTTAAAAAGACATTTTAATAAGAAAAATAAATGAATAAAATCTCTCTCACTGTCACACTCCTGCAGAAGCTCCACAGCGGTGAGCAGCACGGCTCTGTGCTGAGGGTCTCTGATGTTCAGCTCGTCCAGATCTTCCTCCTCCAACAGTTTAAATGTGTCCAGATCCTCATAGCCGTTAAACAGGAACGTGGGCATGTGCTCCTGCGGGACGATGAACCAGGGTTATTATTGTTATTATTGGTACTTATTATGCTCTTTTTCAAAGTCTTGATTTTTTGGGGGGTCTACTGGAAATATTTTCATACTTGAATGTTTAAAAACGTAATTTTTCACATACAACTGTCAGAATTATTGGCACCCTTGGTAACTATGACTGTAAAAATAAATGTTTATTGTTTATCCTTTTGATCTTTAATTCAATAAAAATGTCATTGAGGGAAAAGAATTTAATGTTGGAGGGGGGGGGGATAAAAATGAAATAAATGTTTTTCTCCAAAACACGTTGGTCACAAGTATATTCCCATTCAAATTTACATTTTTTTAGCACACCAGGGTGATCATGAACGTGAAGTTGTTAATCATTCGTCACAATGAGAAAACCAAAGAATATAGTTCTGATGTGCAGCAAAAGATTGTTGAGCTTCACAAAATAGAAAGTGACTGTAAGAGAATAGCTGAAGCATTGAAAATCCCCATTTCCACCATCAGGGCAATAATTAACATGTCTAAATCGCTTCTGCTAGAAATCCAATAATGGGCCGTGGTTGGATCTTCCATCAGGACAATGATCCAAAACAAACATCAAATGAAGCTTCTGCCATGGCCATCTCAGTCCCCTGACCTGATCCCTACAGAAAATGAGTGGAGTGAACTGAAGAGAAGAAGCACCAACATGGAGCTGGAATCTGAAGGATCTGGAGAGATTCTGCATGAAGGAATTGTCTCTGATCTCTTGTCAGGTGTTCTCCAAACTCATCAGGCATTATAGAAGAAGAGTCAGAGCTGTTATCTTGGTAAAAGGAGGTTGCAAAAAGTATTGAATAAAAGGGTGCCAATATGTGGCCAACGTGTTTTGGATATAAACATTTATTTCATAATGTAATTTCCCCCACTTTCAATCCTTTTCCTTCAATGAAAGGTTCGATTTTTGCCAATTTTATGAATTAAAGATCAAAAGGAAAAACAAACAATGCCCATTTATTTTTACAGTCATTTTTGATCATATTTACCAAGGGTGCCAATAATTCTGACCACAACTGTATTTTACATTGTTGCTTTTTCATGCTCAAAACATTACACTAAAGAAAGTTGAAAATATAAAAATGAAATAATAAAATGTAATAAATATCAGGTGAAAAACTTTAGTTTTTGTTTAGTTTAAGTTGAATCAGTAAAAGCTGGAAATAAAATAAATAAAAAGTAAAACTGAACTAAAACTACAACTGAAATAAAAATAAATTAAACTTAAATAGTAATATTTAAAATAAACATAAATAATAAGTATGACAAAACTAATGAAAATGACCAAAACATATATCAAAATTACTGAAGTATGTAACAAATTTACTAATAAAAATGACATGAGAATATAACAAAATGACTAAAACTTTTAATTAAAATTTAAAGGCACAATATGCAAGATCTTTGGATTAAAAAATCCACTAGAACAGTGTTATATATTTTGTTGACTTGTGTACTTACATTATCTCAAATGTTTCCAAGAATGTTTAAATCCAGAGAAATAATCATTTTAAAGGACATGGACAATATCCGTGCGTCGCCTATCAATGACATCATACCCTCGGTTTCCAGTTTTATTTTGTAGAAACCATGGAAACACCAAAGACGCTTTATTAGACGGATGAGCAACTGTTTGGATACATTCATCGACAGAAAACTAATCATGTTATGTAGCTCAACACAGTAAATCTTTTTGTTTAAATCTCATTTTCTTGATTTACCATGAGTATCATGTTTTACCATGACTACTATCAATCTAGCTTACTGCAGTGTGCAACAAGTGTCTTATAGCAGCCCTGAGCGAACGCAGAGTAGCATTATAACAACTTTCAACACACACAAATGTATCTAATATGATAAACAGTGCTGCTTTACCCCACATACGCTTGACCGGAAGAAGCGGAAACAGCTAATGTGGCATAATAAAAGCTCCACTGTGTCGCACTCGTCTCTCATTAGCAATCGCTCCAGCGGCCTCGTTTCTGCTCACACTCACCCTGCTCTGCTTCATACTACAGTAACACTAATAATCTCATCCATGAACATGATTTCTGCCTGAGTCCCATCCCAATTCTTTTCCACCGGCTGTGAGGTAAAGATGACAACTCTCATGATTCTACGAAATCAAGGCGTCATCAAGTTACGCCTTTGTCTTGAATAAACGTCCTCTAGCTGCGAAAATTTGCCTTTAAAGTATAAAAATAAAAGCTAATAATTCAAACTATATTAATAGTATATAAATAATACTAAAATAACACAGCAATGGACATGTCAGATAATTCTGTAATGAACTGAATGGAGCATTATTGTGTTATTATAGTTTAAAGAGACGTTACTTTGAGATTGATGCGCTCCAGAAGCTCCTCTACAGAGGTGGGTTTGGGAGGATGGCTTTTCCTCCTCTTTTTCACAATGCGTTTGGGTTTCTCCTCTTCCTCGTTTAGCACCTCCACATAGATGAACTTAAAAGTTCCCACCTTGTTATTCAGCAGCCCCATCCACGTGCCCATGGGCGGCTTACTGATGATGTCGATCATATCTCCTCTCTGTAAGGCAAAACACAAGCTGTGGATGCAGAGCAAAGAAAGCTGATTGTCACTTTATTTATAAGAAATCAGACGTCTGACCTTGAGTTTGAGGGAGTCGGTGTCATACGGGCTCGGGGTGAAGTCTGTGTGCACGAGAGCGCGGCCGCAGAACGGTCCTCTGTACGGCAGCTCGTCTTCATCGCCGTCCTCTGATTTCACACTCTCTCGGTTGCTGGTGGACGAATCTGTGGTGCTGACAGTCTGACCGCCTGTGAAACAACTTCAGCTTTACACACATCTACTGACAAAAAGTACCTTGAATCAACCTGGTATTCTTGTATTCTTGTGTGATAACATGGGATATGAATATGGTAGTCATTTAGTACCATATCAGATATTCATCTGATACCATCATAAGTATTACCATAGGTATTATTTGTGTACTTGGGGTGGTTTTTGGTTTTTAACCCATTTGCATAAATGTCCATTTTTATTTCTGGTCAATTGTGTCATTTTGCAGTCAAATAATTTTGAATAATGACACTAGTCTATAAAATTGTATAAATGAACGATGTACAAGATGATCAATATCTATTACTTCTCACACAAAAATACCTAATGTCAGATTATTTGATAAACAGCTGTGTAATATAATATACAGTCAGCAAGTCAATTTCATAAAACAAACCTCTTATCATATCACCCTGTCAGATTTATTTTACAATAATGACCAGACGGCTGTATATGATCTATTATTCTACTTTATTTTATATTCTTCTATTATAATCTATACTCTTACAAATGGTTTCCTATTATTCCTATTATAAGGTTCTATCTTCTATCTATTTTTTGTCAAAATTGAGTTATTCACAATCTTATTCTGTGACAAATTATTTACATTATGTGTACATTATGTTTTTTTTTAAGTTGTGTACATTTTGGGACTTTTTATTTAGAAAACATTAAGGTTCGGTCTACAAAGTTGAATGCAATGCAAAAAACTTTGAAGCTTAATATCTCAAAACCGCTCAAAATGCAGATAGAAACCTTATAATTCCAAGGGGACAATTTATTATATTATATTATATTATATTATATTATATTATATTATATTATATTATATTATATTATATTATATTATATTATATTATATTATATTATATTATATTATATTATATTATATTATATTATATTATATTTCTTTAATAAGGTTTCATATCATAAAAGCTATATTTGTTTATTTTATCTGACATTTTCACAAATGCCCCTTGCTCAAGTATAGTGAAGCATTTCCACACTTACTCATGGAGCTCTGTCCGCTGAGGGAACTCCTCAGACTCTCCACTGATCCTCCAGCCTTGAGTTTGGGTTTGTCTAGAGAGTCTGTGTCCGTGTGCGGAGACTGAGGGCTGCTGGGAGCTCTGCTGGGGCTTGACTGTGTCAAACAGAACACAGTGAAATCAATACCATGGCCAACAGATGGCGCTAGATACAGAGAAATGGAGCTCTAATCTATGAAAGCAAATTTCACAGGTGTTGACTACAAAAATAACTCAAATGTAATTTGGTTCCATGATCAATGATGTTTGCCAAGTCAAGCATCATTATTACTTTTGATCATATTGGAGCTAGAGATCTGATCAACCTCCTAACCGGCAGACTTTTTCTCTTTTTTTTTGCTGATTTTGCTTGGTAGATCAAAATCTCTTTTGACTTGGGCAAATAAGCAACCCTTTAGCAACAATTTAGTAACCAGCCCAAACACCCTAGCATCATGGCAAGCACAAAAATCCCTACCCTTTGCAGGGCCAAACAGCATTATGCTTTGACAGATTTGCAAAAATTGTTATTCAGTAGTCCCTTCAGTATTCTGAATTATACATAAATCATCACACAATCACCTGCTCCGATGGAGAGGGATTATATTTCTTGGATATGCGTTTCCTCATGGTCTCTTTAACGGATTTCACCTTCTTCCCCAGAGAGATACGGGAAGGTGTTGGGGATCTGGACGTGTCTCTCATGCTGATATTGCCGTTTTCATTCTGCAAGACCGACATGACAGAATGCAACTTCATAATTTTCTCAAATAAAAAGAACGGCATGCAAGAAGTCATTTCTGAACACATTTGGAATAGATTTTATCAATTATTTTGCACTTTTGCAATGTGTCCTTACTGTGGGGTTACAGCTGCTGTTGCCCATGTACACAGATCGGCTTGTGAGATCAAATCCTCCAAAGCTACAGGTCCTCTGTGATACAAAGAACTGAGTTAGTAAAGCAAAATCTGGCTCAACTTATTTCTTTACATTTAAATCTTGACATATAAGTTACAGCTTCATCTATTCCTAAAGCTGTACGACTAGTTTTTTTTCCCGTCATTTTTGACATCACACTGGGACATAATATAATAAAATATAAAATAATATGAAACAAAAGAAAACTATTTTTTAAAAATATATTTTTTTTCCATTTTGGAGCTTAACATGTCTCTGGGACAAAATAAAATAAAATAAAAAATATTATTAAATATATATACAATAATATATATATATATATATATATATATATATATATATATATATATATATATATATATATATATATATATATATATATATAAAAAAAAACAAAACATAAAATAACAGTGGCTGTACTCACTCCATGGTAGTTAGAAGGGCTCAGGGCTCGTCTCATCTCCCCATCAGTCACAGAGCGGGACATCCTGGGTTCGACATCACCATCTGCCTCGGAGAAGGAGGAGCCGCTACCTGCGTCCAGCCCAGAAACTGCTCCGCCGGGTCCAGATGCGGGCTCTAGCCCCTGACTGCTGCTGGACTTACTGAAGGCTTTGAAGAGCTTGTGGCTGCTGTAGGTGTCTAAGCTGCTGGAGGAGGGAGACGTGGTCAAACTGTCCGAGTCTCTGTCCAGTGACAGCTGTTCATGAAGCACGGAGCTCAGACCGTCACCCTCAGACACGGCAAGACGTTTGTGCACCCCAGAGTAGAGAGAAACGCCCTCCTCGCCCGACGGGAACGCTTCAGGACTCACGGGGTCTGGGAGGAGAAACACAGCTAGTCAACCTAAATAACTAAATTGAGCCTATTTATTTTCTTAAAGGGATCCTTGATTGTAATTGTACTTTTTTTTTTACTTTAGTTAGTGTGTAAAGTTGCTGTTTCAGCGTAAACAACATCTGCAAAGTTACAAACCTCAAAGTTCAATGCAAAGGGAGATATTTTCTTTAAAAGAAATCACTTTTTAAGGACTACAACACATGGCTGGTAGGGACTACAACAAGCTTCTTCCTGGGTTAATGGCATCACAAACCCCAAAATTTACATAAACCCCACCCCCGAGAACACGCAACAAAGGGGGCGAGGCCATGTTGGGCTCCTTTAGAGAAGAGGAAGAGTTGTTGTAGTAGAGTGTTTTTGCCATAACGTAATTTTACGCCGGACTGCTTCACAGAGTCAATTCAATGTTGGATTTGCACTAAAGATGAACATGACGGCACATGCTAGTCGATGAGATGAATCAACTCCACAGAAACTACATAAATTTATCCATTAACCATTCAGAAACATCCAGTTGCATTCTAAAAGTTGAACAAAGTAGGGTTGAACACCGTTACTGACAATCCTCATTTTGTCTGTGTGAGATTCTCCAGCTTTGTTGTTGTTGAGCAACCAAAGCACAAACTGTTAAAGCTTTGCCCTTTTTTGGAAAGTGGGCTGGGAGCAGCAGCTCATTTGCATTTAAAAAGTGGCTTTACACCCAAATAGGGGCAAATTTGACAAGCTATAATAAATGATCTGTGGGCTATTGTGAGCTGAAACTTCACAGACACATTCTGGGGACACCAGAGACTTTGCTAGTTCAAATGTTTAGCTTTGTAATCTTTCATCTAACTGTAATAACCTTTAGACTGCCAGTATCTCCACAACTGTTTAATTAACCGAGGGCGTGTCCATCAAAACTTTACTAGCAAGACACTGGTTTGCTTTATCCAACCAAGATATGTAGTTGCAGTCTGTATTTCATGAGAAACAGCTTGGGCTGCTCCAAAACAATCACAGAATGGGAGAGAGATTTTGCTTTAAAGCCAAATACACTATTTTCTCTGTATTCACTCACTGGATCCTTGGATTAAAAAATGTCCAGGAATTTATTATTTAAAATGATCTCATCAAGTATTGTTTCTGCTACCAGTGTGTTGATTGAAATTATTAAAGGGGACGATTGTCAGTAACAGTGTTTAGCCTTACATTGTTCAAACCGGAGTCGGACACTGATGGAAAGACTCAGGAAGAAGTTACAACTTTTAGAACGCATCTGGATGTTTCTAAATGTTTAGTGGATAAATTTATGTAGATGCTGTGGAGTTGATTCAACTCATTGACTAGCGTGTCCGTCATGTTAGTCTTTTGTGCAAATCCAACATTGAATTGACCCTCGTTTGTGAAGCAGTCCAGACGGCATGACAACACTCTACACTCTACTCACCCTACCAGCTGTTTGTTGTAGTCCTTAAAAAGCGATTTCTGTAAAATAAATTATGACCCTTTGCATTGAACTTTGCATTGAGCATCGCAACTTTGCAGATGTTGTTTCAGACAGCAACATTACACTCTAACTAAAGATGAAAAAGTGATGATATAATCAAGGTCCCCTTTAATCATTCCTTAACTGTATTTTTTATTACCACTCTACACGCTTCCCCTGACATGATCTGGCGCCCCCCCTTTGGAGGTGTGCCCCACACTTTGAAAACCCCTGGTTTATATGTCTTTGGTCTGTGTTTTGTTCATATTTCAGTCAAACCGCCCCAAAGTTCATTTGGTGTGCACCAGGGTTGGGATGGCAGTCCTCACACTTATTCAAATGAACCACATTAACAGAACAATCGCACTAGAGTTTGTTTTAATCGAACTCAACCCAAATTCACCCCACATTTTGCAATTACTGTAAAAAAGTTTGTGATTCTAGATGTTCTGCACACATCTGCACAGCTATGTAAATTTCAGGTGTGATTTGAGACACGAATATGTATGATTGTGTAAGTTTATGAAATGCATTCATCTCTCACCTTTTGATCCGTGTTTTTTGGCCTCATCAATTCTGATAAGCTTCTTTCTCACACGTCGAGTTGAATTAACGAGTTTATGAAGTCGGCGAAAGGTGACGGACTCTTCCAGCTCATCCTCCGACTGTTCTCTCGACTGTACACACAAATAACAAACAATATAAAACAAAATAAATAACACTAACAAAACAAAATACATAGAAAATAACAAAATAAAACAGCAAAATTTCCAATCAAATCATATAAAAAATAAATCAATCAAATATACAATCAAATGAATTAAAATAAATCAAATATACAATCAAATAATATAAAAATAAAACCAAACACAACATAAAATATGAATACAAATAACAATTCATTCAAATAACAAAAGAAAAAAATATGGTTTATCATATGCAAGGTAAAAGGTCCATGCGCATGTAATGGAAAGTATTTTGACTCATTATTGACCACAAACTTTCAGTGGTCTTTAGCATAAAGTAAACCAAAAATCCCCCATATGCAAACTATAAAAACAGGTAATGTGAACAAACTGTAAACATTTCAGGCTCATTAACTTCAACACGTAACTTGTCCTGCAGACATGAATAATTCCTCAAATCATATGTGTTATTACAGAGAGGTGTGATGCTACTTTACTAAGAGATCAGAAGCGTTTTCACCTGATGGACCACAAAACAGGTGAAAAATATTCCACACACACAAAGTTAGATCTGAAGACCAGATTATCACAGACTTGAGGGTGCAAGACTCTTTTCTAGCTTATTTTCTAACAGGTAGAGAAGTATTTCTCAGAAGCATCTGTTTTAGTGGCACACAGGTTAGGCTCAAAAACCACACGCAGAAGAGACAGCCACATCTCAACTATAATTACCCATCATTTATGGTTCATAAATGTGAGCACTGTGTGGCTCTTTCCACAGCTGAGAACCACATGAAGATCACAGGCCAGAAATAAACCTGATGAAATGTCAAATACAGTCAGCATGAGACTATAAAGAGTCTGAGCATCTGCTAATGTCTGTTATAAACGGCTCTTGTGTGCAAGTCCGAGAACTGAACATTTCAAACAAACTATTTCAGCGGGTGGGATGTTATGTAATTGGCATCTGTAAAATTCTATTGTCATCGATGAAAACGCAGACACTATAATAACTGGTCAGCACTGTGAATGTTGAATGCCTCGCATAAAAGCATTATGGAGGAGGTACCATGGTACAATAATGATAACAAACAGCAAACACTATGGTATTTGACTGATATATATACTTTGCCACTGAATAATTATGTTCATATACAGTTGAACTTCAAAGTACAGTACTGTTCAAAAGTTTTGGGTCAGAAGTTTTTTCTTCAAATAAATTAATAATTTTATTCAGTTAGGATGCATTAAATTGACCAAAAGTGACAGTAAAGATGTTTAATGTTACAAAAGATTTGAAATAAATGCTGTTCTTTTGAACTTTCTCTTTCTCTTTAATCCTAAAAAATGTGTCACAGCTTCCACAAAAACATGAAGCAGCACAACTGTTTTCAACATTGATAATAATAATTATAAATGTTTCTTGAGCAGCAAAAGGATCATGTGACACTGAAAACTAGAGAAATGGTGCTGAAAATTCAACTTTGCATCACAGGATTAAATTATATTTAAACATTTTCAAATAGAAAACATTTTAAATTGCAATAATATTTTACAATATTATTGTTTTTACTGTATTTTTGATCAAATGAATACAGCCTTGCTGAGCAGAAGAGACGTCTTTCAAAAACAGTTAAAAATCTTACCAACCCCAAACTTTTGAACAGTAGTGTAGTTTAAAGAATATCATAGTTGTAACATGAACATGATATTACCATTACTTTCCTCAACAAGACAGAAAGTGGAGCACAAACACTGCAGGATGACGCACATGCTGAACTTTAATACTCAAGCTGCATGGGTCACACTAGACTTTGAGAACACAAAATTTCTACGGACACTGCAACAAACGTGATATGATGCCACAGTCTTTTTAAAAACAAGTTCAACATATAACAAAATGTAAAAATATTCAATCTTCTCCATTTTACTGCAAAAAGTTAGCATTTTTTAAATTCAGTTAAGAGGTTATGCCATGACATATGTGACCCCTGGACCACAAATCCAGCCAAGCTGAATAAATAAACTTGTATTTTCGTATGGTTTGTTAGGATAGGACAATAAAAAAAAAAATCAAAATAGAGAAAATCACCTATAAAGTTGTCCAAATGAAGTCCTTAGCAACGCATATCCACTGACAAAATACATTTTTTGATATATTTACGGTGGGAAATTTACAAAATAATTTTGTGGTCCAGGGTCACATATCGATCTTCTGTTGGTCATGTGATATGACTTCGCAGGTCTGTGTTCACCAGTTTTGGGGGTAACACGTTACAAGTAACTTGAGTTATGTAATCAGACTACTTTTAAAAGTAACTAGTAAAGTAACATTACTTTTTAAATTTTTAAACAAAATATCTAATTTACTTTTCAAATAAGTAACAGAAGTTACTTTTTCACATGTATTGACTGACAGCTCTCCTGCCCCCATTTTGAGAGAAATAAAGTGCAGAGGTGTTGTGTGCGCTGTGTGAACATGATGGTTATTGTAGTTCTAGACTAAATATAAGCAGGCACGAAAACACTGAAAAACAGTGAAATGCAATGTGAAATTTTACGCAAACCTGTAATAATTAACTATATTAAATTACACAAATATACTTTATGTATTTAATCTCATTTTATTAACCAGTGTCTTTGCTGCTGACCTTCAATGATCCAATTCAATCATACTAATAAAGCTTTAGATTAGATTTAGAAATAAGAGTGTTGAACTTCCTCCTCCTGTATCCTATTCTTCTTTAATCCAGAATGGCAGCACAGCTGAAAGGGTTGTTTGAGCTGTGCACTGTACAGGTGTAAATATGCATTTCCTTCAGTCTGAGGGTTGTTAATTTCACTTTTGGTGTGAAAGGGCCTTAAACTGTTCATCCAAAAATGAAAATTATGTCATTAATGACTCACCCTCATGTCGTTCCAAACCTGTAAACCTGTAACCACCCATTCATCTTCTGAACACAGTTTAAGATATTTTAGATTTAGTCCGAGAGCTTTCTGTCCTTCCATTGAAAGTGTTTGTACGGTATACTGTCCATGTCCAGAAAGGTAATAAAAACATCATCAAAGTAGTCCATGTGACATCAGTGGGTTAGTTAGAATTTGTTGAAGCATCGAAAATACATTTTGGTCCAAAAATAACAAAAACTACGACTTTATTCAGCATTGTCTTCTCTTCCGGAATCCTTTCCATTGA
This sequence comes from Chanodichthys erythropterus, assembly GCF_024489055.1. NCBI lineage: Eukaryota > Metazoa > Chordata > Actinopteri > Cypriniformes > Xenocyprididae > Chanodichthys > Chanodichthys erythropterus. The sequence continues at coordinate 6,708,009 of NC_090238.1, read as the reverse complement.
CTTGATTCCATTGAATTGATTCCATTGTATCCTTTCATCTGTCGGCATTGGTAATGCACTTTTATGTGGCCATGGTTGTTTTTTGCGATTAGGACATCCGCGGCATTTTGAAGCATCGAAAATACATTTTGGTCCAAAAATAACAAAAACTACGACTTTATTCAGCATTGTCTTCTCTTCCGGGTCTGTTATTAATCCGTGTTCACGACTCTGCTTCTTCTTCTTCTTACCTGTTTTACGGCGTTTGGCATCCAGCTTATTGGTGCATTACCGCCCCCTTCTGCTCCAGAGTGTGGTTCACGACTCCGCAGTGACGCTGCTGACGTGTTATCCGGTGCGCCTGAGCTTCGTTTACAGTCTGAGGGAGACGCACGCTGTATTCAAGCTATTCTACATTGTTTGTATTTGGTATTGCTATATTTTTTAAAATGGTTCATAAGTGTGCATGTCCTAATCCTAATCGCCAAAAACAACGACGGCGACATAAAAGTGCATTACCAACAACGCCGACAGATGAAAGGATTCAATGGAATCAATTCAATGGAAAGGATTCCGGAAGAGAAGACAATGCTGAATAAAGTCGTAGTTTTTGTTATTTTTGGACCAAAATGTATTTTCGATGCTTCAACGAATTCTAACTAACCCACTGATGTCACATGGACTACTTTGATGATGTTTTTATTACCTCTCTGGACATGGACAGTATACCGTACAAACACTTGGAGGGACAGAAAGCTCTCGGACTAAATCTAAAATATCTTAAACTGTGTTCTGAAGATGAACAGAGGTCTGACGGGTTTGGAACGACATAAGGGTGAGTCATTAATGACATAATTTTCATTTTTGGGTGAACTAACCCTTTAACATTTGCCAAAAAAAAAAAAAAATTGACAAACAAAACAAAACGAAAAGAAAACAAGCAAGTACAGCCCAGATGAGAAAAAGTAACGCAAAAGTAATGTTACGCATTGCTTTTCATAAAAAGTAACTAGGTAATGCAATTAATGCACTTTTTTAGGGAATAACACAATATTGTAATGCACTTCTTTTAAAAGTAACTTTCCCCAACACTTTGGAACGCAGCAAAATCCAAAACTTCTTCGCATAGGCTTGCATTTCCGGTCTCCTGCGTTCGGATGTGTTTGAATCACATGTGTTTATAGTTGATTGAAAAGTGTAGTGTGACCCTTTGGTTTTAGAGGTATGTTTATATAACCTTAAAAGCAATAATGCTTGTCTTTGCAAACACAGCAACTAAAATTCATTTTTACAGAATGCACCCAATGGTAAACAGTGGCTCTATCGAGTGGAATTGGTGGAATGGCTCCTGCATCCAAGTGCCTTAATCACACAATCCCAGTACAAAAGAGCTGCAGGCCGCTGAAGGGAGAGCAGCTCTGCATTCAACCGGCCAAAAATGCACAATGGGGGGTTACAGCATTGAGTGGATGAATAGGACCCTGCCTGGAGGCCCAAAGGGGCCGTGGTTCACATCTACGACATGATGGGGGGGATGGAGGGGTGACAAATCCCACAGATAGCTGGTGAAAACCCTGCTGTGAGTGTCTATAGACAGAAGATCTGCCAATAAACAAGTTCATCACAACAAATAAGGATGTGGCACACGGCTAATGGATATTTACTCCTTCCACTTCACAGGTCGTATGTGCCTATGGAGAGCGCGGGTGGCTTTGGGATCTCGCATGCGAGAACTTCTCATTAGCAAACGCAGAAGGTGACTGGGAAACTTACATTACAGAAGGAGGATTCGGTCATGGAGGGACAGGGTGTGTCGGTCCAACTGCTCGTTTCCATGCTGTTGGACTGCCTGTTCTGCGTTTCGTATTCCTTCAGCTGAGGGACAGTAAAATGCATGTTAGCAAATGTTTGGGGGAGTAACATCAAGTCCCATCCCACACTGATTTTACTGAGCATCCTGTAATCGTGTAAATGCATCGCATTAAGGAAGCAAAATGGGTTGTGAAGCGTTTCATACCCGAGCCAAGGCTTCCTCCACCGTAATCATCTTCTCCTTCACCATCATCATCAGCTGGATGCGTTCTTCATCACTCATCGTGATCTCACTGGCCACGAAGCCAGGATCCTCCCCTGTAGACCAGAGGTCAAAGGTCATGCATATCATTTAAAACAATGTTATATCTAGATTTAGTGCTGTCAAAATTAGCGCGTTAATGCGGATTAGCGCGTTAAAAATATTTAAGTATATTTAAGTTTTTTTCCATCATAATTTGGTTAGTGTTACATTATTTGATCACGCTCTTATTCACGCAAATGCTTTTAAACCATTCAAGCGCCACAAGACAAACGAGAACGCGCTGTCTGTGAAAGTCATGTCTGTGTGATGCGCACGGCTCGCACAGAAAAACGCACGCCAAGTTCTCTTTCGCGCTTGAACAAACAGTAACACACAGAATTATACCAAAATGCCCATTTTGTCGAGTATCCTCATAACAGCAGTCTTAAATGAGTTAAATAATGTCTTAAATGAACTTAAAGAGCTGTGAAAAAATGAGATTCTCATGTTCTCATGATCAGCTGCGGCAGCTCTTAAAGTGACAGCAGCCTAATAAACCAGTTGCTGTGATGTCTGTCAATAATGTTAATCAAAGAACAAAAGTAACAGAGAAAATCGTAGCTTTAATAATCTTTAATCTGATTCATCTATATTTAATTTATAATTTAAAACTGTAAAGTGTTTGATAACTTTATTCAATTTCTGTATTTTTCCAACCTGTTAGACGGGTAGGAAGGCCACAGGTAAATATGACATTTATTATAATGGGTTTATGTGAGGATTGTTTTGTGTTCACTTAAATTAAAAGACATTATTGATTTTAAATCCTAATAAATGCTAAAATTGATAGCTGATAGAATGTCTGTAATTAATGTTTAAAATAAATTGACATCAGTACCAGTATTAGTATCAGTGACACTGGCCTTTACTCATAAAAAGATGCCATTAAACAAATATTTAAAATACACTGTCTTTAAGTTGTTTTTTATATTAATTTGGAGAGTAACTGTGAAATTATTACAATATAAAAATCAATTTTAATTAGTTAATTTTTTTGATTGACTGACAGCACTAATCTAGATCTAATGTTCTAGATATATAGATCTGAAGATTTAATGGAATTGTGGTCAGAAATGGGTGAAGAACCTTTTGGTAGCGCTCGAACGCTTCCTTTCTGTGTCTTGCGGAAGTTCTGCCAGAATGATTTGTTTTTCTTTCTGTCCCATCTTCCTGCTGTTACAAACAAAGGTTTAAAGTCAATGAATGTTTCAAAATTGGATACAACTTTGTTTTTTTCCCCCCGTGATCTTAAAAAATGCTTGAAATTAGATTTGTAGACAAATATTAGTTGTGCCTAATAAATGTTGTTCTTTTGAACTTTATATTCATCAAAGAATCCTGAAGAAAATGTATCACAGATTCCACAGAATTATTAAGCAGGACTACTGTTTTCAACATTGATAATAATCAGAAATGTTTCTTGAACAGCAAATCAGCACATTAGAATGATTTCTGAAGGATCATGTGACACTGAAGACTGGAGTAATGATGCTGAAAATTCAGCTTTACATCACAAGAATTAGTTTTATTTTCACATATATTCAAATAGAAAACCGTTATTTTAAATTGTAATAACATTTCACAATATTACAGTTTTTTTACTGGTATTTCTCATCAAATAAAAGCAGTCTTACAGTCCACAAACATTTGAACAGTAGAGTAATAATAATAATAATAATAATAATAATAATAATAATAAGTTAGATTAGGATAGCCAAAGAAAAACTTTTTAAAATCACCCCAGGATGCACCTCATGAAATTGATCGAGATGTAGAAAATAGTCATAATAAAGAATGAGTAGGCCAAACATTTGAGTGACAGTGCACTTCACAGGGTTCCCACACCTTTTGACCAATGAATCTGCATGAATTTTAAAAGATTAACAAAAGGCATTTACAAAAGGACACTGTTTAGCCAATTAAACATTCTAGAGCAGAGCAAAAATGTAGTTTCACTCTTGACTTTTCCCAGTTTTAAAATTCCCTGATACTCCCAGTTTTTTTCTGACTGTGGGAACCCTGATTTTACTAGTTTTTAGACATCAATCAATCAATCAAACAAACACAAAATGTGGTACTAACCAGATCCGTCTTCAGAGCTGGACTTGTTCATTGATTGCCTGTAAGCAAAAGTACAAACAAGCATGAACTCCAGCAAATATGTCTCCATCAAAACGTCATCACACTGTGTCTCATCTCACCTGCTCTCCCACATTATTTTCTTCATTTTCCACACCTATCCATTCATTTGTAGTAATCTGTCCGTCCTAACTGGTGTCCATGCTGCCTGTGGGGCAGTGAATTAGACTCAGCCGTCTGTCAGAGCGAATAAAGACTCATGCTGCTGTCGGCCGGCACACCACACCTCACAGCAACAATGGAGGCTTTTTCACGCACCGGAGGGGTTTTAGAGGGACAGAGCGCTCACATGGCTCGTACATTCCTGTCCCTCTCTCTTTATTTGACTTTCTCTCAGCTGACACGTGCTGCTGATTTTAGCATGTACCTGAGTTCTCGGAAGCACTGTAAACGTGCGAGGACAGATATAGGGGTGGGCGATATGACCAAAATCTTGTATCACAATATGAGTCATTTAATTATAAAAGTTATATCCTCAGTATTTTCATACCATTGTATATATTTCATAAATCTCATCACCAATTTCAATACCACTAAAAACTAATACTAGCCTAACATGTATAAAAAAAAATAAAAAATAGTTAAAGGTTCAAGCTCACTGAAGACAAGTAAACAGTCAGTGATAAAATAAGAGCAAAGAAACTAATTACAAGCAATAGGACAACAAACTACAACAGAAAGACACAACTGAAACAGACCTACCTAAAAACCTCAAGTTATATAAATTAAATTATATAATTGTAATCAAATGTACAAAAATCATTGCATCATCTTCACTATAAATTAAACACACACTTATTCTTATTAAAATTACAAAAGTGATTCAGTCAAGAGCAATGAGATTGTTGATTAACACAGATGGCTACATGTTTATTAGGCTGCTGTCACTTTAAGACCAAATGCATGGATCTAATATCCTAAAACATATGCTTTCTTTCTCAACTCTCTTTACGTTCTTAATGCATAAATGAGTGTGTTTACGTGGATACTCACAAAGAAGTGTATTTGACTGTTAAAGCCCAATAAGGTGGCAAAAAGAACTCAGTTGAGTACTCACACGCTCTATGAGCAGCGGCTTTATGTGTGCACATCTCTCAAAAACTGTCTCTCTGAGTTCTCTTTCACTGCTTATTGTGTTTGAGTTTCAGATGACAAGCTTTTGTGACCATGCAGCACAGCAACGTCACGTGAGTGTAACTTTATGTAAGAATTTTCATTTATTAATTGCTTTTTGTATTGCCAATGTGTGATGAGCATGTTCTTTAACAGCATATCGCTACGAAGGTATTTGCAACATTTTTTACCTTCAAAGCAAAGAACGAAAAAGAACATTGCCATAAGTATATCAGGGATTTATATTCACTCTCTTGTACGATACGTGTGAATTCAGTTTCTGAATTCTACATATAGCCCTTTTAAAAGGAACACTCCACTTTTTTTGAAAGTAGGCTCATTTTCCAACTCCCCTAGAGTTAAACAGTGGAGTTTTACCGTTTTCGAATCTGTTCAGCCGATCTCCGGGTCTGGCGGTACCACTTTTAGCATAGCTTAGCATAGTTCATTGAATCTGATTAGACCGTTAGCATATCGTTAAAAAATGACCAAAGAGTTTTGATATTTTTCCTATTTAAAACTTGACTCTTCTGTAGTCATATTGTGTACTAAGACCGACGGAAAGTGAAAAATAGCAATTTTCTAGGCTGATATGGCTAGGAACTATACTCTCATTCAGGCGTAATAATCGAGGAACTTTGCTGCCGTTCCATGGCTGCAGCAGTGCAATGATATTACACAGCGGCTGTGAATGAGAGTACAGTTCCTACAGAAGAGTCAAGTTTTAAATAGAAAAAATATCTAAACTCTTTGGTCATTGTTGAACGAGATGCTAACGGTCTAATCCGATTCAATGAACTATGCTAAGCTATGCTAAAAGTGGTACCGCCAGACCCAGAGATCAGCTGAATGGATTTGAAAACGGTAAAACTCAACTGTCTAACTCTAGGGGAGTTGGAAAATGAGCCTATTTTCAAAAAAAGTAGAGTGTTCCTTTAAGATATTGAAAATATTAGGCCTACTTGGTGAAATTTTTGTTACTAATTACTGTGGATAATATTTTTTGAATATAGGTGCTATTTATAAATGCAGTAAACACAGAGACATTTCACTGTGATTTTACCATTATTTAGGGGAGTCTGGAGGAGGTCTTGTGTAGTTTATCAGTTTATTTCACAATAATTTTGACCGTGAATCATCCAATCAGAGTTTAGAGCCACAAGTTTTGTTTTACTAATGTAGTTCATATTGTGAATAATGAAACAAAAATAACTAAATTGACTTGTGCAGTACGTGTATTAACATTGCTGATGGCGGTGATTCAGATTATATCTCATCCAGTGGACAATGAAAGGAAGGAAAAAGAGAAATGAGAAAAAAAAGGGGTCAACAGGAAATAAATGCATCATCTCCAATGTCCTGATGGCCGGATGTGTTTCATTGTTGAGTAACTCTCAGGGCTGCAAGGTCTTATTTAAGTACGTCCAGGAACTCAAAATATCTCATTTGTCGTTATGTAATCTTAAACATTTGCAACTAGAAAGTCCCTTAATCATGTTCTTGAATCAAGCACAGTTTGGAAAGACTGGATGAGAAGCACTAAAAAGCAACAAGATGGCATGTACCTTCTCTCTAACTCAGGTGTGGACACAGCACTAGACAGCCCCAATGACTCCTGGGAGGAAAAATAAAGACATTTTAGGCTCTTAACAGCAAATACAGACGGAAATAGCGTATAAATGTTTGAACAAAGAGTACAGATGACACTGTAGTGCCTTTCCCATGAAAGCACAAGTTCCTGGACGGGTCATTCTGTGATTAATCTACCCACCTGGATTTCCAACCGCAGCTGAAGGGATGTTGTTGATTCAGCCTTTGCCTGAGAAACAAAGTCATACAGCAAGTTAAACAAAACACTCAATGACAAACTGTTCATTCCTTCATTCTCTGATAACTGTTATCTAGCCCAACCAAATGACACATCTCACCATCATTTTTTATTGTGAAGCAATATTTTATTTTTTGCACCGGACAAATCTGGATTTTCTTGCTCTTTTAAAATGCTACACTACTGTTCAGAAGTCAGTAAGATGTTTTTAGTTAGTTTTTTTTTTTTTTTTTAAAGTAAAGACATTTATAAAGTTAGAAAATATTAAACTTTAGAACTTTTGATAAACTTTTAAACTTTTATAAAGAAAATATTTCTATTTCAAATAAATGCTCTTCTTTTCAACTTTCTATTCATCAAAGAATCCTGAAAGAAATCACGGTTTCCATAAAAATATGAGGCAGCACAATTCTTTTCAACATTGATAAGTATGGAAGTTTGTTTCTGCCATGAAATAAAAAATATAAAGGTAATTACGAGTTTATAGCTCACAATTCTGACTTTTTTCCTCAGAATTGCGAGATATAAACTCACAATTGCGAGTTATAAAGTCAGAATCGTGTGATATAAAGTCAGAATTGTGTGATATAAATTCGAAATTTCATGTTATAATGTGCAATTGTAAAGGAAAAAGATGTTTTTTCTCAGAATTGCGAGTTTATGGGCCCTAGCATACACCTGGCACAGTGCGGCGCCAGGTGTGACGCAAGTGTTTTTTGCTACTTTCAGCCCGACGCAGTTATCATTTCCATGTCCATGCGCCACATTGTTTAAATAGCAAATGCATTTGCACCCATTTGTGCACCAATGGGAGTGCTGGTCTGAAAACCAGGTGTGTTCAGGCGCATTGTTGGCGTGTTACTATTTTGAGACAACGGAAATAGACTGCGCCATTGACTTTAGACCAGGTTTCAGTTGGTCTAAATAAATCACTATTTATATTTATACTCTGCTTATTATGCACACAAGGATGCACAGCAGCACACAAACATGCCAAATATTAAAAATAAAAGGATTACAATGTAAAAGATTATTATTGCGTGAATAAAGATAAAAATGCTTTGGTCAAGTCAGAAAATAATAAAATTGGTAAAAGTCAGAATTCCAAGTTATCTATCTCACAATTCTGACTTTATAAGATGCAATTGCGAGTTTATATCATGCAATTCTGACTTTAAAACGTGCAATTGTTTATATCTCGCAATTCTGAGAAATAAAGTCTGAATTGTGAGATGCAAACTTGCAATTGCGAGAAAAAAGAATTGTGAGATAAAAAGTCGCAATTACCTTTTTTAATTTTTTTATTTAGTGCCGGAAACAAGCTGCAAATCAGCACATGAATGATTAGTATATAAAATATATCATTTCTGAAGCAATATAGAAGATTTCTGAAGGAATAAAAACGTCATTTTACAATATTTTCACATAGAAAACAGTTATTTTTAATTGTAATAATATTTCACAATATTACTGTATATTTTTGTTCAAATAAATGCAGCCTTGGTGAGCATTTGAGACTTCTTTCAAAAACATCTCAACTCCAAACTTTGAACAGTAGTGTAGGTGGGCTTTATTGAAAAAGAAATTTAAAAAAAAAAAAAGTGTACAATGCAATATAGAAGTTCATGTGAGTGTTTTACCGTCTCTGCTTCTTGAGCCACTCTGCGTTTGCGTAACTCCTCCATTCTGTCGCACACTTCGCTGTAAGACGTGCTGTAATACTCTGAATACTCTTGGGCCAGATCCTCAATGTTACCCAGAGAGCCATCCTACAACACACAAACAATGCACTTATTATTTTGCAGTTTGAAAACAGCAGTGAGGAAAAAAATGCTTTTATAATCATCGCAAAAACTGCGACAGATATCCACACACAGCATTGTTTTGAATGTTCGGTAAAATCGTCGCAAAATATACGTCAAAAAAGTCTTTTTTGTTGTTTTTTTGTTTATATCTTAAGGTTCGGTCTTAAAGGATTAGTTCACCCAAAAATGAAAATTATCCACTAATTTACTCACCCTCAAGCCATTCTAGATGTTTATGACTATCTTCTTTCAGCCAAACACAATCAGATATATATTCAAAAACATACTCGCTTTCCAAAGATTTATAATGGCAGAGAATGCGGGGCCTGTTTTGAAGGCCCCGAAAAATGCATCCATCCATCATAAATATAATCCACACGGCTCCAGGGGGTTAATAAAGGCCTTCTGAAGTGAAGCGATGGGTTTCTGTTCGAATGTAAATATCCAAATGTAAAACTTTTTTTAGTATAACTAGCTTGATGACCAGATGACCGTATGCATACTGCACAAATCGACTTGCGCCACAAGAGTAACTTCTGACGGGATGTATGGCACAGGATGTATCATGTGACGTCAGGAAGTATCGTAAGTTTCTCGTGGTTTAAACAAATAGGGCTGTGCAACAAACTCAAGCTCCTCTTCTCTAATATCAAAATCCTCTGACATTTCTCCTTAAAATGTGACTGATGTTTTGTTTTGCTCTATCCTCGGCGTTTCCGCGTTCATCACCGAAAATCAATGTGTACGGCCGTCTGCCGAAAGCTAGTTATTATACTTAATAAAGCTTTAAATATTTAAATATTTTTTCTTACAAAAACCATTTGCTTCATTTCAGAAGGCCTTTATTAACCCCCTGGAGCCATGTGGATTATATTTATGATGGATGAATGCATCCCCCCCGTTCACTACCATTATAAGGCTTGGTAGAGCCAGGATATTTTTAAATATATCTCTGATTGTGTTCATCAGAAAGAAGAAAGTCATATACACCTAGGATGGCTTGAGGGTGAGTAAATCATGGGCTAATTTTTATTTTTGGGTGAACTATCCCTTTAAAAATGACAGTGTGAATGCTAAGCGAACCAGGACTAAATTTATTATTTTCTTGTTTTGGTCCAGACCAAGAGAACCAAACTAGAAGTGTGAAAACAGCCTGAATCACCGCTATGGAGGTGGTTATGGTGTATTGGTTAACGAAATTTTGCAGGTTCAAATCATGCAAAGGACTCCTTATTAACTATTAACGCCATGCTCTTGAGCAAGACACTTTATGTCTGATTACAGTCAATATCCTGCTGGCTTCCATCCTAGTGTTAAAGAGAGCCAGAAATTCCCCTGGTCAGCCTCCTCTGAGATCAACAGCTCCATGAAAGGAGAAGCCCAAACTCAATATTCATGGTCAGAAGAAATCAACTTTCTCTCAGCATGTCTTCCTGGTATTGTATGACACACCAAGACATGACCTCTCTTGTAAACACAGAGACCCTGAGGGCAAAGCATCATCTCAAGATCTGCAAGCTCATCTCCTAAAAACTTCCCTCAAATATTTTTTAGCACACTGAATTTTTACTCAACTATGTCAACCATAAGCATAACACAGAATACACTTTAGTAGTGATGGGAAAGTTTTAGGATGCAGAGAGTAGAAGAATGACTAAGTTTACTAGATTAAATGATGTAAAAAAACAAAACAAACAGCATTAAATAATTACATGTACTTTTAATACAAAAACTCTGTCAAACTCAGTGTTAAATGCTGTTGAAATGACCCCCGGCACAGACAAAACACACTTGACATTAAAACAATCACATTTAGAAGATTACCATGTATTTTTTATTATTCAACTTGACATAAAATATCAAGAAACACCTCCCCAAGCATAATATACAAAAATAAATAAATAAAAAATAACATCAAATATGACATTCAGTGTAAAGTAAATCCATATGCATTACTTTCCTACTTAAATTCTTAAGACATAGGATGCATGCTAAAGAGGATATCTTTTAGACATTTAGACAAACTAACAGCCACATAATACTTATAAGAATTAAGTATGAATAAATATTAAACATTATATAAATATTATTATTATTATTATTATTATTATTATTATTATATTAAATAATTAATAGTATATATTTCATTAATAATAACTAAGACTAATTTAGACAGACAGAAAATACCCACATAATAATATTAATTAAATACCAATAAATATTAAACATTATATAAATATTAGATAAATATTATTATTCAATTATGTATTACATATATTATTATTTTATATTACAATAAATAATATGTTAATATTATACATATATATATATACACACATATACATATATATATATATATATATATATATATATATATATATATATATATATATATATATATAATTTACTAATAATATTAATTAAATACCAATAAACATTAAACATATACATATAAAATCTATATAATAAAATTCTATTTTAAATATATCAATTATTATTATATATAAAAATTAATTATTTTATTAATAATATTAATTAAATACCAATAAACATTAAACATTGTATACATATAAAATAAATATTAATATTAAATCATATTAAATATATTATTAAAATAAATAATGTTTTATTAATATTAGTAATATTAATATAAATACCAATAAATATATAAACATTATATAAATATTAGATAAATATTATTATTCAATTATGTATTACATATATTATTATTTTATATTACAATAAATAATATGTTAATATTATACATATATATATATACACATATACATATATATATATATATATACACACATATATACATATATATATATACACATATACATATATATATATATATATATATACACACATATACATATATATATACACACATATACATATACATATATACACACATATACATATATATATATATATATATATAAAATTTACTAATAATATTAATTAAATACCAATAAACATTAAACATATACATATAAAATCTATATAATAAAATTCTATTTTAAATATATCAATTATTATTATATATAAAAATTAATTATTTTATTAATAATATTAATTAAATACCAATAAACATTAAACATTGTATACATATAAAATAAATATTAATATTAAATCATATTAAATATATTAATTATTAAAATAAATAATGTTTTATTAATATTAGTAATATTAATTAAATACCAATTAATATTAAACATTATATAAATTCTATATTATTAAATTATATATTAAATATATTAATTATCATTATATATTAAAATAATTAATATGTTTATTAAGTGCTTGTTATGTTATCAAGCCACCTTTAAAGGCGCTATATAAAATAAAGGTATTATTATTATTATTATTATAAAATAAAAATAAAAAAAACTTACAAAAAACAAAACAAACTTTCATAAAAATAAAACCTTTCTGGAAAACACTGAAGCGCTAATAAAAATTCACGAACTTACCAAGATATTCATCAGGTCTGCCCATACATATGAAAAACTGTCTGGCGTGCTCAAATCCCCACAAATTTCTTGATCAGTGTTTGTTTCATTATCCATAGTCAAAATATAATTTATTGCTCCAAATATAAAACTGAGCTTTAAAGGAACATCCTTACAGACAGCGAGAAGGCAAGAGCCAAATGTTGTTCATCCCGTCTTCAGATGGGAAAAGCATAATGCACCACTCATGGGTAAATATTGAAGTGAAAAGCACAAATCTGGAAAGTCTTCTGGCTTTAACGCTCCTGCTGTCCAACAATAAAATCACAGCCAACTGGAGTCAAACAGCATGAGATCCACACGGCAATATTTAGTAATAACACTTACAGCGGCCAATGAAACTCGCAAACAAACTAACTGGAACAAAACTGAGAAACGAGATTTACTTATTTGTCAAGAACTTTTAGAAAAACCTTTAAACTTTCTCCCAATGCTCTCCTGTATGAGTGCAAAAGCCCCTGAAGCAAGCGGGATCACAGTCTGTCTGAAGTCTACATGCACCTGCGTATCCGTCGCTGATGTTCACACACACTGAGCAGCTTATTGAGGGTGATTAATATTCCACAGACTGAGCAGCGCTGTGCTGGAGGAAGTGACACTTCCAAAGACTGACTTGGCTCAGATTTACACACATCAATGAGCCCTCAGAGACATCCATTCAACACCCAGACAGCCTTCCAAGACATAAACAAGGAAATTCATTATAAAAACAAACACCAGAAGCAAAATAAGATATATAGATAGTTTAATTGATGGATAGGTCTATATGTTAATGTCTGTCAGTATTTAATAAAGTTATTAATTAGGAGAGGTGGCAGCATCACTATCATTACTCTTCCTACTTTATTACGATTAAAGATTAATGATCTTCTTATCTGACAAACTCTTTACAGTACCACTGTCCAGCAAAGTTTAACTCCAACTTGCTTCAACACACCTGCATTGAAGTTTCTAGTATGCCTAGTGAAACCTTGATTAGCTGGTTCAGGTGTGTTTAATTGGGGCTGGAGCTAAACTCTGCAGCGACCCTCCAGGTGGAGGATTGGATATGTGATCAGACTTTTGATCTTCACTTGATTTTAACCACCTTGTATCCAGAATACCCTAACAACAACCTAGAGAGTTATGTTTTATGCAATTCTTTTGACAGAAACAAGATATTCATTTATAGCTTAAACATTATTTATGCTTCATATATTCCTCTTTAAATGCAATAGTATCAGCTGTGTGCAAAGTGAACCATGTTTGGTGTTTGACCACTGAAAATGTGTACAATTGACCAATTTACTCATGGAGCCGCATTAAGATCTCCATATGTCTGGGATTGAAAGACCTCCGAAGAACAGGCGAATCTCAACATAACACCGACAGTTACGTAACAGTCGGGCTCATTAATATGTACGTCCCCAATATTTGCATATGCCAGTCCATATTCTAGGCATTAGACAAGGGCAAAACGTCTGGATGTGCACAGCTGAATCATCAGACTAGGTAAGCAAGCAAGGACAATAGTGAAAAATGGCAAATGGAGCAATAATAACTGACATGATCCATGATAACATGATATTTTTAGTGATATTTGGAAACTGTCTTGTAAATGTTTCGTTAGCATGTCGCTAATGTACTGTTAAATGTGGTTCAAGTTACCATCGTTTCTTACTGTATTCACAGAGACAAGAGGCGTCGCTATTTTCATTATTAAACACTTGCAGTCTGTATAATGCATAAACACAACTTCATTCTTTATAAATCTCTCCAACAGTGTAGCATTAGCCGTTAGCCACGGAGCACCATCAAACTCATTCAGGATCAAATGTAAACATCCAAAAAAATACTATACTCACATGATCCGAAGCATATGTGCAGCAAGCATGACGAACACTTTGTAAAGATCCATTTTGAGGGTTATATTAGCTGTGTGAACTTTGTTTAATGCAATGATAGATTCGAGAGCTCGGGAGGGGGTGGAGAGCACGAGCAATTAAAGGGGCCGCAGCCTGAATTGGCACATTTCTAATTATTCCCCAAAATAGGCAATTAATTTAAACAAATCTATGGGGTATGTTGAGCTGAAACTTCACAGACACATTCAAATAGTTGTATCTCAGGCAAATACCGTCCTATCCTAACAAACCATACATCAATGGAAAGATTATTTAATCAGCTTTCAGATTATGTATCAATCTCAATTTCAAAAAATGTACCCTTATGACTGGTTTTGTGGTCCCGGGTCACATATATGCAATATATGCAGAAAAACGACCCACATTCTAACCCTTTGTCTGAAATCATCCGTTTTTAAGGTGCGGCTCCTTTAAGGCTTGTCAGTAAATGGCCAGTGTTATGATTGGCTGACGTCATTGCAAAGGAAATGGTATCAAAGCCCACTCATAATTGCACAAGTAAGTGTTTTGAAAACATTATTCATATCAAACTGTCATTTACAAACAAAGCATTATGAAATTAGTTACTTACGGTTTGTGATACAGCTGCTAAGAGATACAATACAGCTGCTTCATCTTTCAACAAAAGTTTCTTTACGAACTCTCCATTACATTGTGCCTCGTTTATAAAACAAAATGCTCCGAACAAACATATTATTCTCCGATGTTATCTGGGACGCCATTAAAATAAACCATCCACTTGTTTCAGACGCTCGGATCCTTATGAAGTCTGTACAGAGATGCAAACAATCAGTTTAAACTGGACCAAACGCTCTTTCACCCTTCCATTTGTCCTGTTGTTGTCGACAGGCTCAAGTGTGAGGAGTATGACAGAAGCCGTATGCTGTATCCAGTGTAGAAAGCGTCAGTGATTATAATGAGTTCTATTTGCTTTTGACACGACACAAAGCTCACATCCAGTGTATGTCAGCCGTTAAGTGACTGAATGCCAGTGGGCGGGGCCTATGGTGTGATGATGTACCACTCGAGGCAGTCATATGCAAATTGTTTTTCCTGTGTGATGTCACAATATCAAAATGAGCTGTTTTTGGGGCTTAATTAAGAAATATTTTGTTTATAATGAGGAAGATGTTTTAAGCGATGAAACTTGAAGGAGGTTTTAATGGTCAAAGACCTCTTATATGTCAAAAGATCAAGGCAAATTTGATTTCTCATGTCATGACCCCTTTAAGACCAGCTAATTAACCAGTCAGACAAACAAACTACTTGCTGATTTTGAAAATATGTATTCCTTAGGTAAAGTGTTTAGCACTGTCAGTTTAACACACTCATTCTGGTCAGTTATAGTTATGCTCTTTCTGTATTCTCACAGACAATCTAAAAGTAGAGTGACCACTGTGAAACTCTGACCCACTGTTTGTGTTTCTTTCCCCACAGTCCTCTAAAAAAATAATGAAAAAACATGGGAGATCTCTTTACAAATATTCAAGCATGACTTGGGTTAGAAAGTTAAACTGCAATTTGCTAAAAATGGCTCATATTCAGTGTCTTCTTCAAGAAAACGCTGTAATTTAATATCAACGAATGCAGAGCAGATCAGAGGCACAAAATAGATTCTTATACTCGTGAGACGCTTCCTTCATTCAGCTGAAAACATGCACATTCCTCCACCGCGAGAGGCACAGGGGTCTCGTGGTCGTGCTCTCTGTGACTAGCTCGACTGTCCTCGAAGAGAGAACCATTCATTTGTTAAGTGACATGCCCTCCAGTCAAAGCTGCGCGAAATCTGGCCACTTTTCATCAGTTAAGAAAGGCAGCGACGCTGAAGAGAAAAGCTCTGTGATGGCCGATCTGAGCTGCCCAACATAGCCAGCCTGTGATAAACACTTTATTATGGTCCAATCACAAGATCTGCCCGCTGTCTCCTATGTGCAGACTTTTCAGTGCATGCAAACAGAAATTTTCACGCTATAAAAAAAGTTTTAATGTATTCATACACTGATGCCACATGTATATGTGCATGAATGTGACAAATTGGTCATAACAGCAAATGAATTATGCACGGAAATCAATTATATACTGTTAAAGAGAGAACTCAACTCGCACAAACTTTACAAACATACCCAGGCCATATTTCACCCCAAAATTAAAAAAAAACAAATAAAAAAGAAATCATAATAATATCGGTAACACTTTATTTTTTGGGTCTTTTACCTAGTTGCTTATTAGCATGCATATTAATAGAATATCGGCCATTTATTAGTACTTATTAAGCACATATTAATGCCTTATTCTGCATGATGTTTTTCTACATTCGTAATCCTACCCAATACCTAAACTTAACATCTACCTTACTAACTATTAATAAGCAGTAAATTAGGAGTTCATTGAGGGAAAAGTCATAGTTAATAATTTATATGTGTTCCCTATACTAAAGTGTTACCATAATCTCATACATATTATTTTTTCACATATTATATTTATTCACTCATTATTTTCAACTGTAAATTCTCATTAGATTCTAATATTTATTTTTTTTAAATATTTTATGGTAATTAAAAATGTTTGGAGAAAAAGAAATAATTAAATACTTACATTTCTTTTGAACATGTGACCTGGACATGTTCTTGATGGATTTTGTGAGATTTACTCTTATATAATCCACTATTAAAGGGATATTCCACCGTTTTTCCATATTAAACTATGTTATTCCCTTAACTAAGACGAGTTGATACATACCTCTCTGGTCTCAGTGCGTGCACTAAATCGCTCTGTCTCGCGGTGAAACTTTATTAGCACTTAGCTTAGCCCAGTTCATTCAATAGGGGCCAAGCAGAGAAGCTACCAAACACCTCCACGTTTTCCCTATTTAAATACAGTTACTCGAGTAGTGTAACTCGATCTAGGACGGTGACACAAAGCAAAACGTTGCGCTTTTCTAAGCGTGTAAAATGGATAACTATATTGTATGGCGGAATACCATAGCAAGTGCTCGGGAGCACTTTGACTTGGCGCAGTAATATCTTCACTCGTGAAAAGTCCTCTCACCGGCCCCCGCTCCCTCTCCTGTAAAAGTCACGTTGGTTCTATTGACGGAAATGAGAGGGAGGAGGAGAGGGAGCGGGGGCCGGTGAGAGGACTTTTCACGAGTGAAGATATTACTGCGCCAAGTCAAAGTGCTCCCGAGCACTTGCTATGGTATTCCGCCATACAATATAGTTATCCGGTTTTCACGCTTAGAAAAGCGCAACGTTTTGTTTTGTGTCACCGTCCTAGGTCGAGTTACACTACTCGAGTAACTGTATTTAAATAGGGAAAACGTGGAGGTGTTTGGTAGCTTCTCTGCTTGGCCCCTATTGAATGAACTGGGCTAAGCTAAGTGCTAATAAAGTTTCAACGCGAGACAGAGCGATTTAGTGCACGAGGGAGGTATGTATCAACTCGTCTTAGTTAAGGGAATAACATAGTTTAATATGAAAAAACGGTGGAGTATCCCTTTAACACTAGAAGTCCCAGAGATTTGTAACCCTCCTTTAGCCAAGTGGATGCTAACTGGCTAGTCTTTTGGCTATCATTAGCATCAATTCATGTGTAAATATGGTCATTACCTGAGCAATCTGCAGGGGGGTTGGGGGTGTGTGTGTGAATGGTTGCTGGTGGCTTGTTTGTATGTGTGGGGGAGGGAGGGCTGCTAAAAGCAGAGAACTTGATTGACCATGGGCCGGTTTCAGAAAGGAGGTTAAGTGAAAACTCTGAGTATGTTAACCCTGAAATGAGGGAGTGCAAGTGATGTTTAAAAAGTTAACTCACTCATTCACACTGCAAAAATGCTTTTCATACCAAGTATTTTTTTTATCCTATTTTAAGTAAATTAAAAAAAAAAATCTTAAATCAAGATGGATTTTCTATATGAGAAAATTATATATGATATTTAGTCTTGTTTCCTGGGGGGATCTAAATTAAGTGCATTTTACTTAAGTAAAATGATCTGCCAGTGTGGTAATAAAAATAATCTTAATGCAAACGGAAAGTGTTGGAGTGTCTACCCAGGTGAAAAAAAAAGTGCTGTAAAATACACTTTATTTTAGTACACTTTTACACTTCCATAATGTCCAGTGCTCTATTTCTGTGCACTTATTTTGTACTTAATATACTAAAAGCTCTTCTTTAGTACTTCTTAAGATAATCTTAAGAACATCTAAGTGTACTCAACTAAGCTATTTTGAGACACCATGAATTTGAACTAAAATGTGCTTTTAACATACTATCTCTGTATAGAAAAATGTTTTAAGTTACCACTTGTAGTACACTTGAAACCATCTTTCAAACACTTTTAAAAATGGACTTATGATGTATTTCAAATATAAGATTAATATATAATGAATATATACAAAATGTATTTATAATATATTGCCAGGCAGTGCCAGGATTGTGAGTGATTGCTGGAATGTACTCACTCACTTTTTAATATTATTTGTAAATATGTGTACAAATGGTTGGTTTCTTTATTTTATTGTGTACTATTTTTATCAATAGATCTCAGCAACAAAGTAAAAAAAACATGTGTGTTGATTTCTCCCTAAGATGGCAAAGTGAAACACAAGTTTCCTTGAAGTGGCTCAGCATGGCCCCACATTGTTTACATAACAAAAGCAACTGTTCACAGCTGATTAAGGATATTAGCCTAAAGCCTTCCAGCCCATCGGCTGTCCTGCGGGTTTTATAGGTAGAAAAGCCAAATGGCTGCTCTCTGGGACTTCTAGTGTTAAAAGGTGCAATATGTAAAAATTCTGTCCACTAGAGGTCACTAGAGGCCTATTCAAAATAAAGGCGTAGCTTCATGATGCCACGTTTGAGCATGGAATCTAGGGACATGTGATCTTCACCTCAATGGCCGGTGGAAAAGAATCGGGATAGGACTCGGGAAGAAATCATGTTCATGGATGAGATAATTAAAGGTGCTCTAAGCGATCCTGGGTGGAGTAACTTCCTGTTGATGTTCGAAGTGTTGTCAAACAAAACAGAGGCTAGCTAGACCCTCCCTCCTCCTCCTCATGAACGTGCATTTAAAATCATTCTTGTCGGTTATTGGCTGGAGCATGTTTATTATGATTCGTGGTCCAGGCTGCACCAGTTTGTTTTTAATCTCTGTTTTTGGAGCTTGTGGCGACTACACACTCTAAAAAATGCTGGGTTGTTTCAACCCAAATTTGGGTCAAATATGGACAAACCCAACCATTGGGTTAAATTTTTTAATTCATTTTTTAACCCAACGGTTGGGTTTGTCCATATTTGACCCAAATTTGGGTTGAAACAACCCAGCATTTTTTAGAGTGCAGAGACCGCGTTTTTTTACAGTGTGTTCAGGGGACAGGCAGCTAGTGGATAGTGAAGAGATGTTTGCTGTATGTGACAAAAAATGTTTTGGCCTAAAAACGTGTGACATCACTTAGAACACCTTTAACATTACTGTAGTATGAATCAGAGCAGGACCGAGTGTTGTGGAGCTGAACGAGGCCGCTGGAGCAATTGCGCAACACACGCCGTGAGCAGTGGTACTTTTATTATGACACAGTGCTGGTGCTTTTCCGGTCATGAGTATGAGGTAACGCAGCTCTGTTTATCATATTAGATACATTTGAGTTTGTTGAAATTGATGTTATAATGTTACTCTGTGCGTTTGCTAGGTGGCTGCTCTGAGACAATTGTTGCACACTGCAGTACACTTACACACTTTAGAATATCATATTAAATGCTGGATGGCTTGTGTTGATGAATGGCATGTAAATAATTTTAAAACGTATTGTATGATGGAGAAAATTCTGTATTACTGTTACTAAAAATAAAGCTGCATCTGATTATGCTATGTTAGCTACTTGACAAAATAGTGTTTTTCTCTGAGGCATGGTAAAGCATGGTACTCGCAAAAAAAAAAAAAAAAAAAAAAAAAAAAAAATAAAGAAAATTAGATTTAAACAATAAGATTAAACGTGTTGAGCTATATAACAATTTGTTTTCTGTCTATAAACGTATCCAAACAGTTGTTCCCTTGTCTATTAAAATGTGTAATATATTAAAGCGTTCTTAGTGTTTCCATGGTTTCTACAAAATAAAACCAGAAACCGAGGGTAACGTGGGTATGACACAATTGACAGGCAACTTCTCACACGTCCTGGATTCTTGGTTAAAATTGCAATTTTCTCACGATTTACAAATAGTTGCAAACATTTGGGATATTGCAAGTACTCAAGTGAACAAAATATATAACACTGACCTAGTGGTTTTTGGATATTTTACTGCAAAAATATTACTTATTGCACCCTTAAGGATTATGTTAATCACTTAGAAGAAATGTTAAGTATTTGATATAAAACACATTTAAAAATAAAAAAAGACAATAATTACCACTGTAACCAGCAGGTGGTGGCAAAGTAGCATTTATTTGCGCATATATCAGCTATTTCCTCTAATCGTTTTTCACTTCGTTTTTGACTCATTAAACATTATAAAATAGCTAGGTTTAAAAATACATTCTGTCAATGTGAAGTATGAAATATGAAAACTTTTCTTGTGAAAGAATGACAGTTAAGTATTAAGTTAAGTGTTAAGTATTACCTTTGACATAATATAAATGCAAATCTGAACATAAATGCACCAGTCAGTGGAAATAATGAATTCAAACATTAAGCCACCACCAGAACATGAGCACGACATTCTACTGTAGTTAAAAGGGTTTTAAATGAGGTGCAATGTCACATCACCTAGAACAAAATGAGAGCATATCAGCAGCTCGAGGGTCTCAGCATGTGTCGGGATGAGCAGCAGCTCATTTATCTTCTCCTCCCTGTGGACGGGCCGCTGTGTCCCCCTCCCCTCCAGCTGAGGAGTTGACTGCACCTCCTCATTAACCGGAGAACCCTGGGCATGATGAATGAGATGACGGGGGTAGAGGGGGGGGGGGGGGATTACACCAGCTATAATGGCTCTAATTCCCCGTGTTATCTGACTGGAGGACTGTACGGGTAGTCTAGGGTCACGCCACATTCACTTCAATTAGTTTTCAACAGCTCCTGGGAGAAGATATCTGTTTATTACGCATCTGTTGCGTCATTTACACTTCATACAGGCCCGCTTCCAACCTCAGACAACAGCTATGTGAAGCTACAAAATTACATTAAGAATTATTACAAGTATTATACATTTTTTTTTAAATTTTATGGCATGAGGGCGGGACAAAATGTCACTCACATGAGATCGACCAATAGCAAACAAAAAACATCCAAATCAATTTCTTATTGATAAATTCAAGTCCACCATAAGTTTTTTCTTCATCGAAAAGCTGTCTGACTCTGATACACGTCACAATAGGGAAGTAAATACTATCGCAACTTTAAATACTCTCTAATTTGCATACATTGGATAAAGCCAAGTTCCAAATTCTTGTTACTTACACACTGTATGATTTGGGCCACAATTTGGCCATCTCAGACAAATTTTGCAAATCCTAAAATATTCCTCTGATCCCATAGGCTAAAATCTTCAGTCTTTGATGGCTAGTTTGACATGTTCAGCAACACGTTCAAATTTTTGTTGAACAGCGATCAAAACTGGACCTCAGATAAAATTCTAGCAGTGTCAAAAGTTGAGCCACAGTCCAGCCGTGTGGCTTCTCTGATGACAATTGTAAAATTAAAAACCACCTTATAAAAACCAATCATTTTACTATTGTTTTGCATTAATAATATTACACGTTTATTTATCAGAAATGTGACAGTAAGCTGGCTTGAATTGATTTGAAAATAGGCTATATGCACGCTTACTTCCTGGTTGTCGTTAAGCCAGCTCGGGCATTTCTGGTGAACTGTTAGCTGTTCATTCTGTAGTCTCTGTACATTGACAAAAACCATCAATGATTGACTTTTTAATGTTGTATTCATATTTTAATGCAGTTATCACATTTACCTAATTTGCCAATAATCCAGTTTTATTGATTGGAATAAAGACAAAGCTATTCAGACCGTTTAAGAAATGCAATGTCTGTAATTAGACACGCACATGCATTTTTTTCCCCATCACTTCAAATGTTATTTTTAATGTAATGACCAAACATTACTTTTTCATCCTTCTGAGATTGTCCCCATTGTAAAACCGAACATTTAAAAATGTAGGAAATTCAACATTTGATATAAAACACATTTAAAAATAAAAAAAGACAATAATTACCACTGTAACCAGCAGGTGGTGGCAAAGTAGCATTTATTTGCGCATATATCAGCTATTTCCTCTAATCGTTTTTCACTTAGTTTTTGACTCATTAAACATTATAAAATAACTAGGTTTAAAAATACATTCTGTCAATGTGAAGTATGAAATATGAAAACTTTTCTTGTGAAAGAATGACAGAAAGCAATCATAGAAGATCAATGATTTCAGCACACTTGTAAAAACACACATTTTATTCAATTAATCTAACTAAAGTGCACAATAAATATTGATTTTTTTAAACTTTTTTCACACAAAAGTGTAAAAACTGATGGTTGAATTGAATTTAGCCGAGGAGGAACACTGAGTTACATCTTTATTTATTTATTTTTTATGCCGTCTTACATTTGAATAACTAAATTAATGCTATGCCTGACTATTTTAGTGACTATATTCTAAGTATTTTACTACTGATGCTCAACACACCAGCAAGTGACATCTCACCGGAACTTTTCAAGCTGGCTTATATTATTGTGGAAGTTCTAAAGAATGCTCCGTGCATATAGCCCATTAACTTTTATTGACAACAGTAACATGCAAAAACGTTTTAATAGGGAAAAATATAAATATTCTACTCTTATTAAATGTACCAAACTGAACTGACTGACAGCTTCAGTGATTATAAAAGGAGTGCTCTTTACTTGCTTTCTATGTAATTCAGTCACAATTTGAAGAAAAGTTTTTGTTTTTCATGAGACTTTATGACTTTTTCTACTTTTTTGCATATATTAGGGAGTGGAAATTGCTAATAAGCCAATAAGTGCTCTGCCGCCATCTACTGTTTATACTAGTCACTTCATGTCTTTTTTTAAATAAAAATTTGTTTGCCACGAAGTGTTCTTTCATCTTTAAACTTTTAGTTTTACAAATCATCACACTGAAAATGACATTAAAATTGGGTCATATTTAGTGATAATTGAAGTGCTGGAAAAAGTGTGAAGCACTTTAAAAAAGTCCTTGAAAAGTGCTTGAATTTCACTCCCAAAAGTTTGCATGAACCCTGAAATGAATAATGCAAAAACATTCAACAATTTCTGTGACCATGGTTACAGTTAGCGTAACTCACTGGAGAGCCTTAATTAAATTGTTAATTCATGGCACAATATTTCTCCTGGTTTCCACGTCAGCGCGGTTTGATCTGATACCTGTAGTTTATAACAGAGAAGAGGCTACTTCGCCAAATTTAAATGCTTCCCACTAGATCTCACTGCGATGTCTGCAGCGAATTCAAGTATTGTTAAATGCAGCTCACGTCACTGAAGCCGTTACGTAAAACTCCGGACGATTCTTCTTGCTTTCTTCCGTTTTCAACGTGTCTCGACTGCCGTACAATCTGACATTAATGACAGCTGAGATCCTACAGTGTGACATGGCTTACAGCGGGGATCATGTTCGTACAGTCTGACAAGCAACAAACATAAGGACTAGTATAATCATACAGTGTGTGGCTGTGCGCCCTACTTAGTCAAAGTAGGGCGCATACAGAGTGGGTATTGATATCTCTTTATATCACTCCACAAATCAGCCAAACAGCCAAAACTAGTCAAAACTGACTAGTGCATGAAGAAAACAGTATTTTTGCCTGTAGTGTCATGTCTTAAGGTTTTAATATTAGAGATTCAGGTTTTCTAAACTAGATTTTTACACTTAACTGGACTAAACTTACAAATACTTACATATACTTAAATGCCTCAAATGCACAGCTTAAATCTACACACACACGCTCCATGAAGCAACCGCGACACGTTTTGGCACTGGGAAACAGAAAATGACACAACCAGGAATTCTCAAGGATACATTTCAGCTGCATCACTGTCATTGATTAGCCCACACAAAAATATGGAGGAAAAAAGTCTTAAAAGTTTATAAATGATGACTATATGTTCTGCAGCTGGAGAGCTTTCCCAGAGTGTGAGGAATTTCTCTCGCCCTGCCTGCGGGCTCCACGAACGCGCTGAAACGTTTACGCCAAAGAGGTTCTTTAATCAAGTACATATGCTCTGATCTGATCCCTGTCTGTTTCTCAGCCACTTCCTGCATTTAGTTCAACACACATCCTGCATTTCATCATGTTCAAGCATATATATTATTTATTCACTCATTTTTCTCAACAGTGATTCTCATTGTATAACATACTTTAAAACATGCACAAATACAACTCCATTTATTGAAATGGGCATGTATTAAAGCAGTACAACAAATAATATATGAAATATAAATTCTTTACAATTTAAATATCTAGATCTGTCAACACACACACCCACACACAGCGTTGGTTGTAATGCATCACTAAGTAATTAAATCACTGTAATTTAAAGTAAAGTAAGGTATTACCGTTGGTTGAAATATTAATATCATTTTCAAACAGACATCTCAAAAAGTTTGTCTATTCATGAGAGAAAAGAGCCAAACTTCTTATGTACAATACAAGATACAAACTCTCATTTTGTGACACATCATTGCAAGATGGATGTTTATGCAGTTTGTGGTGCTTAGGATCTGACCAACAACAACCGAAGGAACGACAACATCTGCACCATAATCAAAGCTTGAACTTTCTGATTAAACAGAGCAGACTGGGGCTAGTTGTCACATGGGAAGTACTCAGAAGGCCTAAATTTATGTTTTTTTTCATACACTAAATGCCAGGATGGCATTACATTTAAACATTATAAATGTGTCAGTGCCAAGAAGATACGAAGATGCAAGAAGGTAAAGTTCATTCACAATTCAGTATGCAAATACATGTAAGAAAGAAGACCAATTGGAATTCAGTATGCAAATACTGAACATTTTAAGTCCACAGGTTTTCATTTATGCTTTATTCTTAAATTTCTTAAAACAAATAACCATCAAAACTTCATAACATGAAAGCTGAAATGATACATAAAATAATCTATAAAATGAAAAAGTTTAGGCTGAATTATTTGCAGAAGATTAAAAACTTAAAACAAACTAACCAGAAAGTTTGAGAAAAATCAACAGAGAGCATCTGATAATCTTCAAAAGCACTGACATCACATTCATGTTCACACAAGCCTATCAATTCATTTAAAGCATCATGACAGTTAGAATATGTCCATTTAGAAGTTCCCTCAGAGAACAAAGTAAAACACCCTTTGAAAAGTCACACTCACCACTGCTCTACAGTCTAACATGCGGCTCCTCAGTGTTCAACAAGCTCAGTTTGACTGAGGAAACGTTCCCTGGACGCTCAGAGAACAATACACACGCTGCTCTGAACGGAGGACTGACCCCCACACATCCATCACGCATGCGGCCAGCCAGCGGAGGGAGCAGATGACATGAAATATACTGCAGGGTGGAGCTGCGAACCCTCCCTCTCCCTCTCTCTCTCTCCAGCTGTGGGACAGTCAGCTGCATTCAAAGCAAACACTGCCACCGCAGTTTAATAAACTCCCTCCTATGTGCTTTAAAAAAAAGTGCGTCTGTGAGGCTGATGGGCAGAAGAAGATAAGATTACCCTGACAAAAGCTGAACAGACCTCTCTTATTATCAGCATGGGTAAAAAGATACAGCCCATATGCTGCTGACGGGACGAAATCTGATTCAGGAGGGGACAAAAAACAGTATGTTTGATATAAAGAACTTGAGTGCACTTAAACAGATGAATGACAGATAATAGGGTGAATCTCACAAATAAATGTCAGGTTTATACATCACTCAAAAAAAAAAAAAAAAAAAAAAAAAAAAATGGGGAAAAGCAATTCTATTTTAAATAAAGAAATTGAAGCCTAACATAATTACGATCAACTTTCTATAATTACTGTAAAACATTGAACAGCACATAAAAAGACGCAATATATGCGTAATATAATATAAAATACTGATATAATACTGATATATATAAAATATAAAACACTACTATAATACAATATAATATAATATAATATAATATAATATAATTAATATAATATAATAAATATATAGAGTATGACTCGTCAAAAACAGTCTTTATCTTCTTACTGCAAAATATAATTTCCAGATTTTTTTTATGTTTTTGATTTAAAAGTAAAATATGACCTATAATATAATATAATATAATATAATATAATATAATATAATATAATATAATATAATATAATATAATATAATATAATATAATATAATATAATATAATATAATATAATATAATATAATATAATATAATTAAGAGTATGACTTACTCAGGCTTTATCTTCTTAATGCAAAATATAATTTCCAGATTTTTTTTTATTTGATAGTAAAATATGACCTGTATAATATAATTTAATATAATATTGTGTATGACTTATTTATGTAAAATGTAATTAGTTTTTCTTTCATTTGAGAGTAAAATATGACCTGTATAATATAATATATTATAATGTAATAATGTAATATAATGTAAAAACAGGTTTTATCTTCTTAATGCAAAATATAATTTCCATTTTTTTCCCTTTTTGATATGACTGTATAATATAATATAATATTGTGTATGACTTGTCCAAAAAGGCTTTATCTTATGTAAAATGTAATTTTTTTTCTTTCATTTGAGAATAAAATATGCCCTGTATAATATAATATAATATAATATAATATAATATAATATAATATAATATAATATAATATAATATAATATAATATAATATAATATAATATAATATAATATAATATAATATTGTGTATGACTTGTCAAAAACAGGCTTTATATTCTTATATAATTTCCAGATTTTTTCCTTTTTAATTTGAGAGTAAAATATGGCCTGTATAATAATATATATATATATATATATATATATATATATATATATATATATATATATATATATATATATATATATATATATATATATATATATATATATATTATAATATATATATATATATATAATATTTATTTTATCCATTAGGGCAGGGGTAGGCAAGTTCGGTCCTAGAGAGCCGCTGTCCTGCAGAGTTTAGCTCCAACCCTGAAAAAAACATCTTCAGCTGCCTATAGCCTTCGTAATCCTGAAGAGCTTGATTAGCTTGTTCAGGTGTGTTTGATTAAGGTTGGAGCTAAACTCAGCAGGACAGTGGCTCTCTAGGACCGAACTTGCCTACCCCTGCATTAAGAAACCAAATATTTTTACTACTACTACTACTACTGCTGATTGGTGAACAAGCTGAAAGAAAACTTCAACAAAACTCATTTGAAGATGCAGTAAACGCCAGTAGATGGCAGCAGACGGCAAGGGTTTGAAGTCACTATGAAGGTTTGTCTGGACAGCAGTATTATCTCACACTACATAAATCTCAGGCATAACTGATGAAAAGTCTTACAAAAACCACAAGAATACAGTAATTATTCAGTACCATGCTACATATCTAAAGTATCCGTAAAAATCATGTGCCTCATTAATTAAACGTGCTGTTACTTTATACATGATTTTTGACCTGTCTGTGTAGACACCTTCTCTGATTATAATGAGAGCGATCTAGCTGTTGTGTCACGTTGTTCTCTTTCCAATAGCATTCACAAACTCACAGGGCTCTTTACAGCACTATTGATCTGTGAGACAGTACGAGGAAGTGACTGTGAGCGAGTCTGTTGTTTGTGGGTTCTGACATTATTAGATCAGTGGCAGGGCAGTGCATATTACAGTCTGGAGCAGATGGCCGGTCGGGGGTCTGCATCATGTCTGTGTGTATTTGTGGACGGCGGGCACATGCCCGAGGGTGCAGCGTTAGGCGTGCAAGTGCCAGAAAGGGCATTTTTGCGCACCAGTGCACCGGCAGAGAAACTGAGCCTGTCTGTCCGTGTCTCTCCTCTGGATTTCACATTTCACTGGCTGTGTGAAGTCACTTACAGTACTGCTCCGGTTCAGAAAACTGCACTCTGGACCAATGATTATCTATTTTTTGTAGGGTTGCAACTGACGATTATTTCAATAATTGATTATTTCTTTGATTAAACTGATAAAAAGCCTGTTTTCTTCTTTTTTTTATTTTTATAAATGATACAGCCTGCCCAATGATGTCCGTCAAATAAACGTGCCAAATGAAAGCTATAAAAGTATCTCTATATCTATGCTATATGCAAAAGAACAGTTTAAATTCCTAAAATTATGAAGATTACAATAAAGACAATAAAGAAAAACACAAACTCAGTGTTAACAGATAAGAGGAATGTTCTGCAGGAACACACACACTAGTCTGTACACAGTAACCTGTTGTCGTTTCTTTATCCTGTAAATGGAAGAAACGTCTTACATTTATATTCAATTACACGCTGTTATCTTTTTACAGTTACTTTCTCACAAAATGCTTGAATTACATGTTGACTTTTAAACTTTAATATCCAACAACAGATATTTATTGAATTACTGAATATTAATTGTCTCCTATGCGTCCCGTTTGTATGATGCCGGTGCTCATTCAGTAAAGTTTGAAGTTTTACCAAAGAATATACACTAACAAGAAGCGACACTCAACAGAACGTTCCTTTGCAACACCGGCGCCCAGCAGCGGCCCTGCATTACCACCAATTTGCTGTGAAAGCGACTCATCTGTCCACTATTTTATGGCAATATCAGCTGCTTTGCTAAAAAAAACAACAACAAAAAAAAAAAAAAAAAAAAAAAAACAACAACTTACATTTAAGCTAAAATCCAACCTGAATGATGACAACACAGAATAAAATACTATATAAAATATAGTAATATATAAAAAATTAAATATATAAAATACTCTCTAGAAAACCAGTCAGTTTGGGTTAAAATGCTTTAATGCTTTAAAAGATCTAGTTAAATATATTGTTCACTGCAAACATGATTATCTTAAATTTATTAATTATTAATTTACTATTAATAAATGTGTAAAGTTGCATAAAATGGAAATACTCAATAAAGAAGGCTAACTACAGATGGTTGAATGGTTGGATTCCACAACTGGTAAAATAAAACAGACGATACAACATTTACTGTAGAAGTCTACTGGAGCACCATCTAGTGGCTGTTGCCCAAAAAAGATCAGAGTTTCGCCTCTTGGTTTTACACAGACTGTCAGGAAGAGTCTTCATGCAAAATTTAAATGCTCTCGTAAATTTGTAACACCTACAGATAAGAATATGAAAGTGAAAAGTGAAAAAGAAAAAAAGTTTTGCGCTGAGGAAACATCTCATATTAAACAGTGCACGCATCTGTCAAAGTGCCTGACAGGGCAAGCTATGTAAAACATTACGCTAACGCATTAGCTTGAAGCTTAAATATTTATTTTGGGCAGCGTGGATCCTTTCCTGCAGCAGCTCACTCTTGATTCCTTTTTAGATGCATTTTTTTCCATAGAAATGCATTATTCATTGCTGTAATTTGACGCGACTGGCGGAAGTTTTCCATGCAGTGCACGGTGGGCAGACACGACTAATCGATATCACATTCGTTGTCGATTATTTTTATTATCGATTAGTTGTTGCAGCCCTAATTTTCTGTTTGTTACATACAAAGGCAAAAGATGTTGCAAAAATGATTATTTTGACTCTTCGAAACTTACCAAACAACTGATAAAAATCTACATTCTACGAATATATGTAGTATGAATTTAATCCAGACCCATTACATCTGGCATGTTATCATTATCATGTGATCTACATCGTCAGTTGCATCGTTTCCATTCACATATACTCTTCCGTGGCCTCATGGGATAATAAAGTTTATCTTCGGAACACAAATTAAGATCTTTTTGATGAAATCTGAGAGATGTCTGTCCATCCTATGCAACTTGATTTTGACACTTCAAAAAGTTCATAAAGAGATTATACACTTGTGCTCTTTAGACCCATGTCGGAAGTAGTAATTCATCTAGGTACTTTTTGCCTACGGTTTTATAAATTGTCTCACATAGTGTTATATAGTATGGAAGTAAGCAAAGAAGTTTCAGAAACCTTGCCTAACATTATACGTGGACTTCAGGGAGAGAGAATACAGCCTCTTTAGTGAGAGCCACAGAATACCAGAGCTCTGGAATGGTGAATACAGAGTGATTCACAAAAGGCCTTGACTTTCTGTTTGTTCCATCCAGTCAAGCGAGAACACACATGTGACTCATGCCCATAACAGCTATCACTCAAAATCTAGTGTGATGCTTCCGGATATCTGGTTCTCTTGGGGTCGTAAGCTTCATGTTGGTCATGATGTGCGATTGTGAACTCAGCATGACCTGGTGTCTAAATAGCTGAAAGCACAGTCGCAGCTGTGCAAAGTAAATTCATTCAGCATTTTTATTTAGTCTTTGCATTATGTGGCTTTAATTTTGCCCTCTCGAAAAATCATGGCTGATTCAGAGGTGTGCCAGATGTTTTGAGCTTCCAGAATCTCACACAATTACACCAATCAACATTTCTGTGCCAATTACATCTACTAATTACGATTTGCGAATGCAATTTGTGAACACATTGCATTTTATGAATGCAATCTCTCATCTGCAAGTAATTTTGTCACTGGTCATGGTTTAAAACAAATCACACATCATATACATATCAGCAATACAAGTGATACAGCATTTGCACCCCATTTTACTTTCGCAATGTGTCATATTTAAAACAGGATATTCAACAGAGAAAAATATAAAGTCAGGACTTAATTTTTAAAATGGACCTATTATGCCCTTTTATAAAGTCTTGATTTTGTTTTTGGTGTCTACTAGAATAGGTTTTCAAGCTTGAAAACCCTTATTTTTTCACATATTTTACATTGTTGCAGCACCTCTCTTCCCAGTCTGTCAGAAAAGCTGTTTAGTTCCAGTCTCTATGAAGCCCTCCTTCTGAAAAGCACAATTTGCTCTGATTGGTCAGTTGGACCAGTGTGTTGTGATTGGTCAACCACTTTGAGTGGAGCGTGTTTGGGAAATGTTACGCCCCCTTACCATAACGCGAATTTCAACACACTACTAACTCAACCAGGCCTTGCCTCTTTATTTTGCGTATGCCTTGGGCGGGAATTATTTAAATGAGGAATATTGTGACGTGTTCGTTCCTGGAAGAAACCTCAAGACTACAATGGAGGCGTTCTACAAAGGCATGTTCGCTGTGGAAACACTGGATCGGTACCTTTGCCTATGTCACGCGTGACCTTTCCAATGTGATTACGCAATGCGCAATACAGAGCAGTGTGAGACGAGCATTTGTGGATAAAAAGTAGGGATGCACCGATACCATTTTTTAAGGACAGAGTACGAGTACCAATACTTTTTTCTAGTACTTGCCGATAACGATGCTTATACATTTATTCATTTCTCTCTCCGTCTCTTTTTTTTTTTTTTTTGATGTTGCAGTTTTCCAAGCACAACACAGTGAGACTTATGAATGTAGGACAGCTACTTTATTATTATTCTAATGAAAAACGTAATAATTTTTATGTTCTTGTCACAAACAAAAGGGCATAATTACCAATATATATAACTATTGTTATATAAAAATTTTTTTACAAACAATATAACAAATACTATAGAGATAAAAATTAAATAAACTTGTTTTTCAGATATTTACCATGTACACATTTAACATTTTGTTGTTTTATTAACATTAATGACAAATATAGGCTACGGTCCTTTTAAGACCGAATCCATGGATACTGACACATATCCTGTTTTCACCCAAATGTTAACATCCACTTAAGCCATAACCGACTGTACTTATGTGAGATACTACACACGATGGACATTTTGACAACTATATGTGCATTTGACCATTCAGGCGCAAGGAGAACTGATGCGCGCTGTCTGAGAGAACTGGGATCGCGCACAAGAAAGAGAGAATGCGTGTGCGAGAGAGATTGTGTCATTCCGCCTATCCTGCCTTCACTAATCGATAACGAAAGCATGTAGTTTGCAATGTGTGTGTTGTCATCATTAAAGGTGCTATAGAGGATGTTTTCGACGACTGAGAAAACAAAGACTGTTACTGATTTTTTGAAATGAGCGCATTTGTAAGAACAACCCCCCTCCTTCACAGCTCATTTCGAGGGAACGCCTCCCAAAACTCGAGTACTGGAGTGATTACGAGTGTTTGTTTACCACTGGCATTCGCTGTGTCGTGTTAGTGGACTCACTGCATAACTCATAATCTGCAGTTGTTACTCCTGACAAAAACATTGCAAGTTACTGAAGCGCGCACGTCTCTCGCAAGGAACGTAATGGCAGTGATTGACAAGCCAGAGGGCCAATCGTTTATGCGATGATCACAAAAACGATTGGCTGATGTTTTTAAGGCCTTACCTCGTGCACAGATGATGTATATTGATATTGTTCCTTTCAGTGCACCTAATAAATAGTCTTTTATCAGTTAGTAAAGACAGTTTCAAGTAATATTGCAAAAAAGTATAAAACAAAACATCCTCTTTAGCACCTTTAATTTTGAAGTATTTATACACCTCTGAGGCTGACATTGTTTCTGCTGCCGCCGCCGGTGTCTCTGTGCATGGAAAATTTTTAAGTGTACGAGTGCAAGTACATGAGCTTGGTATTGGGCTCGAGCTTGGTATTAGAGGCATCCCTAATGAAAAGTGTATTTTTTTTTTTTTTTTTTTTAGAAAATGGCCAATCATTTGGTTAGACAAGACCCTTATTCCTCTGCTAGGATTATATAGAACCCTTTGAAGCTGCATTGAAACTGCAATTTGGACCTTCAACCTGTTGAAGTCCACTATATGGAGAAAAGTCCTGGAATGTTTTCCTCAAAATAATTTCTTTTCGACTGAAGAAAGAAAGACATGAACATCTTGGATGACATGGAGGTGAGTAAATTATCAGGAAATTTGAATTCTGAAGTGAACCAGTTTTTTAATGTGCTGCCTATTGGCAATATTTCAGAAAGCATTACCTAAAACTACGACTATAACCATAGATATCTGGCTATACGGTCTTGGTGACATCATGATCTTTAGGCCAAATGCTCTGCCTCTATAATGAATTTTGAAGACAAACCTTTTTTTCCTTTAAATAACATGCACAGAGTAATTATGCACAAGCATTAGGAACTTGTATTTAGAAAGTAAATAACAGTTAATTTCACGCTGACGTTAATAGTGACAAATGAAAGAAGCATGACACTCCCAGCGGACACATAGTCTGTGGGATATAAAGTGAACAGACTGTAAATAAGATGAGCGATGTGTTTAAGACACTGCATCTGCTTGAACCGCGACGACCTCCCGGGCAGCAGGCCGGCATCTGCGTGGCCCGTCTAACGAGGACAGACAGCTAAGTGAATTTTGACAGGTCTCTAGAGGCACATGGGGTTAAACAGACGCGTCTCTTTGTAGCCAGCTGTCATTCACCAATGCGCTCCTGTCACATGATAAACCAACTCGCTGACACACACTGCCAACTCCAGAACACCAAAGCCAAAACACTAAAATCATCTCCTATAACATATGCCTGTGTTTACATACGGAAATAAAAACATAATATAATGCAAATTTGGGCCTTCAAACATGAAAACAATATCATCTTAGAACAATTATCAAGGCAGACTTCTAAATATTATAGATAAACAAGAAGCTACTCTTGAAATCATACTAGATGTTGCTGAGCGATCACCATGCATTTGCACCCTGTGGCTGTGTTCTTGCCATGTGTATTTTTAGCATGTTTACATATTTTATGTCAAGATATTGTCTGATGCTCAATTGTGCATGATGCGCTTTTTGAACAGTATGTTCAAATCATTAACCCTACAAATGATAAGGTACATTTTCCTATAGTCTATATAATGGTCACATGATTCTGCTCTGTCAAAGACTAAATTGAATATAATTCCAGTGAACCACTGAAGAAGAGCCTATAGCACTGTGGTCATAAATACATAATCGCTCATAATTTCTTTAAGAAACACACGTCTCAAAGACTCGACCTTGTGACTAGCATTTTTCCACATCATTGCCTGGCTCACTGGATACAGTTACTGTGACATTGCAATCCCACAAATCCTTCAACAGGCAGACAGAACCAGAATATCACATTTCATCTCTATGCTCATCCAAAAAGG
Organism: Chanodichthys erythropterus; assembly: GCF_024489055.1. NCBI lineage: Eukaryota > Metazoa > Chordata > Actinopteri > Cypriniformes > Xenocyprididae > Chanodichthys > Chanodichthys erythropterus. Next base: position 6,673,344 of record NC_090238.1, on the reverse strand, counting down.
ACTTTTTTTCCTAAAAAACAGACAATACTTCTAACCTCTAGAGCATGTTTAATTCAGAGATTGTGCTTTTTAATTACATGGGCAATTCCACGCAAAGGTCATCCTTGCCATGAAAAAAAAAAGTTTAAAATAAAAGAACAAAACCCTATGTAAGTTGTTAATTTAGGTCTGTAATATACTGTATTAATGTGCTCTATTGGACATTTTAAGAAAATTGCCTTGTTTATCCACAATATATGAGGTAAGCAACAATGCTTAGATAACATTTTCAACCAACCATATTTCATGCTCTCAAAAAATGGATCAAAGACCCCCCTTTTTTTAAACTTTATTTTAACAGTAAGCATTGTGTAGAAAGATGGAGGCATGCCTGAGATATAAATACACTCATTTCGTCATAACAGCACTGCCTGTGTAATTTATAAGGGCTGGAATAAAGAGGTCATGACGCTTCAGTGCTCTGTCACGTCCATAACGTTTTAAAGATTAAGTTTGTGTCATATAACAATTATAAATGCAAATAACTTGAAACTTCATATGCAAAGCTAAATTATGTTTATGCTTATTAGGATCAACAATTCATTTTACTACGTTGTTTTGAACAACCATAATAAGCGTTACGGACGTGACCGTTACGGACGCTTCATATTAAATCCTATGAGTTTTCTTCTTTATATTGCTGTGATCTGTTTCAGGCTTACCGTATCAGAACATATCCAATAATAGCAATCATCTTTGTGCTTCATTAGTTTTAATATGAAAAAATGTCTCAACTTTTTAGTTCATTCGATTTTATAACAAAATTCAAACAATACCTATAGATATCACTCGTGAATAAGCGGCAGATCAAGCGGATCAGGCGCACATGAAATAATCTTTGCTCTTTTTCCAGTTACAGAACGAAATATCAACATCAGAACGTCGGCCTATATGATAAAGTAAAAAGTACAGAAGAGCATTGTGTCTCATAGGACACTTCCCTCGGGATGTTACGTTTTTACCTATTGGTTAATTGAACAGGCAACTGATGATAATCTCGCGGTCAAACTGACAAAATATAATAATATTGCAATAATTTTGACTTGAAATAAAATGTGATCATTTTTACTCAAGGCTTTGCTTTAAACTGCATAAACTAGCCGAAAATCGTGCGATCATTTAGACATGATTGAAAGTGACAATAGTGTCAATCGGTTCACCTGACTGTGGGAGAAATCTGTGATTTTAAACTGCTATTTGATAAACTTTAATATTTGTTAATGTATTTTAGCAAGCAATGCTGTAAGAAAGAAAATCTGTATTCTGTTATCGTCCTTGCTGTAATGTTACGTCTGTGTTTATAGTAGCCTATTCACTTCACTGTAGAGAGGCGTCCTGAAAGTGCACGAGGAACCTGATTGGTTTAGGCGCGAAACAGGCGCCCTCTAATTCGCTCGCGCTGCCTGTCATTCAATCTCAGGTTTTGACAGCTCGAAGATAGCGTTATCGACAGACAGATAAAAATGGTAAGATGTCACTAAAACAGCACACAATTAAGTTAAATAGATATCTAGTTATTATAATGTATCATATCAAGTAACCTGACCTGATACCCCAGCTCTTTCATCACCTCAGATAGGATGGGTTTTAGAGATGCACCGATCGATCGGCCAGGGATTCTGAGCCGATCCGTTTTGTTACCAGCAGCACAGGCAATCTTGGTATAAACACAGTTTTGAATCGTTAAATAACTAAGAAAGTGAACCCATGTTGTATTTAACAGTATTGAGTCCGTTGAACACCGTTCATAAACTCTTAAAGGGACAGCAGTCCAATATCCCTGCTGCTGTCTAAGTTAATCAAAAAAAAAAAAAAAAAAAGACAAAGAAAATCACTTTCTGCTCTTGACTGAATACGTTTTATAACTTTAATGGTAAGAATTTATCTGTATTAATATTTACAATAAAGACTACAGAAATTAAGGTAACCCATGTACAATAACACTGAACTTTAATTTCTATTTCTTACCTGAATAAAAACCCAGTTAACCTGAAAAACTTTTGAAAATCGGAATTGGCAAAAAAATCGGAAGTCGGAATTGGACAAGAAAATTGCAATTGGTGCATCTCTATCAACATATGACAATAACGACCTCTATATATGACAAAATTTATAAATGCCTATTCAATTAACCTAATACTAGTAATACTATAGGCTGCTACATGTTTGAATTTAGGTAAAAGGTATGTCCAATGCTGAACGTCAGAAAGCTTTCAGGGAAAGGCACAAAAATGATGAAAACTACAAAGAAAAGGAGAGGAAAAGAAAGAGAGAGGAAAGAGCCAGAAAAAATACAGCAAACTAATGAGGAGAAAGAAAGAGTCCGCACTCTTGCAAAAGAGAGACAGAGGAAAAGGAGACTCCGTCTTAAACATCAAAGTTTAGATGTTCAACTGGCTCCTGTCCCAGCATACAAGTGTAAGCAGTCTCTTGGAAGGGCGGTCAAACGAGTTCTTACTGCTCTTCCTCAAAGTCCAAACAAAAAAAAAGCAGTGATTAAAAAGATTGTTGACGCAGTTGGATTCATTGAGCACAGTGAAATTAAACAAGTAGACCTATCAGGTACAACAGACCACACTGAAGAAAAGGTCAAGCAGTTTTATGTGCGGGATGACATCTCACGACAGGCACCTGGCAGAAAAGATTCTGTCACCATAAGAGAAGATGGAGTTAAGAAGACATGTCAAAAGAGGCACTTATCTATGTCTGTTTTAGAGGCATATAGAGTCTTTCAGGATGAGTACCCAGAGATTAAAATAGGAAAATCAAAATTTGCAGCACTGCGGCCAAGAGAGGTCTTCACAAAAGCAGAAACACCTCATAATGTTTGCCTTTGTAAATACCATGAGAACACACAAATGCTGCTTGAGAGTGTTCATAAACACATACCACGACATGCCTTCCAAAGCGTATCAGCATTTATCAGAGCTCTGGTCTGCAGTCCTGACTCTCCGGAGTGTATGTTGAATGGATGTAAAACTTGCTGTAATGCAATTCTCCTTCAGAACATCATTAGCAACATCCCAGATGAAGATAAGAACATCCAAACAATGTGGCATTCATGGGAATCTGAAGGAGGGTTTCAGGTAAAGATAATGAAGAGAGGAGAATTGAGGGATGTATTTGCATTGCTGTTGGCATCAGCCACAAAATTTCTTAAACACTGCTTCATAAAAAGAAATCAAAGTGCAGTTTTCCAACAGAAGATGAAAGACACAAGTGAGACTTCAGCGGTGTTACAGATTGATTTTGCAGAAAATTACACTACTGCATATCAAGATGAAATCCAGGCAGCCCACTGGACCAGCAGACAAGTCACACTTTTCACTGCTGTTGCATGGGGCAAAGCAGATGTGCAATCCTATGCAATTGTCAGTGATTCACTGGAGCATGAAAAGAAGGCAGCTGTAACATTTCTGTCCAAGGTGGTGGAAGACCTGAAGAAAAAAAAAATCCAAGAATGGAAAAATTGCACATCTTCAGTGATGGAGCAGCATCTCACTTTAAAAACAAATTTATTTGGTCATTCATGTCCACAATCTTTGGGGAGATCTTTCCAAGCCTTAAGGTATTTATTCAAATGTTTTGTATCATAATGGACATATGTGTTACAAGCTTACATATGGTGTTCTTCAATGACAATCATTTGACTGTTTAGGTGGAATGGCACTTCTTCGCCACAAGTCATGGAAAGGGAGCTGTTGATGGAGTAGGTGGGACAGTGAAAAGGTCCGTTAGTTCAGCTGTGCTAAGCCGCAAGGTTATTGTGAACAATGCACAGTCCTTCGCAAAAACAGCTGCGCATTACTGCCCGAACATTAATATTAAACTTGTTATGGAAAGGGACATACAGACGTTCACACATGAACACCAGCTAGAGCGTCTGTGGACGGATGTAAAACCTCTCATAGGTAACTATTGGATAGCAATTTGTGCTCACTAATGAATGCGTGTAAATGATAAAGTTATTAAAGTGATATCTGTAGTATTATGACCTATTCACACTCTTTCTTAGGAACCCAGAGTGTGCACCACATCGAGCCCATCTCTTGGGGCCTCATCAAACATAGTCAGTATTCGTCCTCATTAGAGGCAGCAACACACAAATTTCATCATTCAAATGAGGATGAGCCCCAAGCCCATCCAACTGAGCCACTGGTCAATATAAAAACAGGCGATTGTCTGCAGATCTGCTACAAAGGCAAAAAGTCTAGCAGGGAATTTGTCGGCCTTGTTACCGATTTGGATTCTGATGGGTTAGAAATTCAGTTTCTCAGGAGAAATGATGAAATGGGATTCGTTTACATCACTCCCTACAAAGGAAGACAAGTCATGGGTGGAAAAAGGACAAATAATCCAGCGCCTCAGTCCTTTCCTTGACAACAGAGGCCGTTATCATTTCAAAGAGGCAGTACTGGCAGAGTGAAAGAAAAAAATAATTAAGAAGAAAATTCATGAATTATATGAAAGATGAAAGTGTTAAGCATGAATGAATGAAATAAATAAGTTCCTTCACCTTTCCTCTTTCCTCTTTTCTCTCATTATCAATTATTTTACATATCGTATTATGATATTAGCCTGGTAATGTCTGGAATGGCATAATAGAGAAGTGTTTTCTCTCTGGCTAGGGGGCGCTTGTCTGAAGTTTAAAATCATTGGTTACCCGTAAGCCAATCAGATACGTTTAGTTATGACGCCTGTACAGCCGCATCGAAGCACAGACATCATGCATCGAACTCAAATCTATGATTGAACTTCCACTGTAAACCTGTTGTAAACACATGATGATGCGAGCGAAATACCGGAGTGAACATGGCTGTAAACGACTTTTGCAGATTATGCGAAGTTAATGCATCCCGAAGTTTGCATCCCGTGTCTCGTTTCCCATTTCCGCGGTCGTTTCGGTTTTCGATTTCTCTAACCTACAATGTAAAACTCGGCGCTTAGCATCTACGTCACGGCTCTCAGCCCGCCCTCTGTTCGTTGATTGGCCCGGCTGTTTCCAGACCGGTGGCAAACAGAAAGCTCTGACACTGTATCAGACTGAGTACAGAAGTGAAATGAAATTGAGCGGAAGTAGGAAGTCTGACGTAGTCAGGCTATTATGATATAGGATCCAATCTAAAAAAAATAAACTTGTAATGCCATTTTAAAAATCTTCAGAATAATTTCAGACTGTTTTCTTAATGTTAAAACTGCCATTCAGAGACATTTTATGGGTCAACAAAAGAGCCATGATGGTTTGATTGTTGATTTCTCAAACATGTTTTATGTGTATTTCAGATGTGTCACATCCATAACAGAATTTTGTCACATCCATAACGTTGGTTTTTCCTCATTATACACTTCATAAAAAATGTTATATTTTAAACATTGATATTTTTGTGCTCAGCTAAGACCCCTTTATCATGTGAATATCAATATTTATACATTCAACTTAAAAGTTCACAGACTTTTAAGAAAGTTGCACAGTATACTGCAAATTCTGTCATTTTCTGTCACATCCATAACATGTGCCTATTTGCCTTTTTTGGGGGTGTTTAAAATTATTTTAGAAAAACATATTTTGTCTACAAATTTCCCAGATTGGGTGCTCTGAGAATATGCATTGACAATTTATATATTGTAAGAAATTTATTTTTACAGAGACATTTTATCTGTCATTATGAGTTCAAATGTCACATCCATAACGCTGGAATTGCCCACATACGGATGAGTGATCTAAAATTCCTATGGACACGATCCGCCACTCGTCGGTCTGAAGGGTTTTAAGCCTTTTACCATCTCAAAGAAAACATCTCAGAGCTGATAAAGTCAATAAAGTCACCCAGTGAAAACACGGACCTCGCGTCTTGGTGACTGACTCGCATATAGCTGGCCCACCTCAGAGTAACAAGTGCTTCTATTGTGAAAGTCCTAATTAAGATTTCATCAGTTCCTTCAAACTGCCTGCAGACATTCCCTCAGAGACCTGGAGCTACACCGCCGGAGCATGACCTGAAGTCATCTATACGATAACAAATCCTGCAGGTGACCTTATCCTGAACCAAAGCAGCTGTCATGAAAGAGTCAGTATAATCCATTAGATCTAGTATTAATCTCATTTAACAAACCTCAGCAGATCAAAGTGGATTTTAAAAAGGTATTTGCTTTAGAATATCATGAACAGGAGTGTTTCGATTTGCGAATCAGATATTACACAATGGCAAAGGAAGGAATTGTAATACTTGAAATAACAAAGAACATTAAAGGGGACCTATTATGCCTCTTTTCACAAGATATAAAATAAGTTTTAGCTTAAAATACCCCCATTTTTATAGCATGTTAAAATTGCCACTTTTTGGGGGTGAGCAAAAACATGCCGTTTTTGTGTTTCCCTTTAAATGCAAATGAGCTGCTGCTCCCGGCCCCCTTTGAAGAAAAGGGAGGAGCTTCAAGAGCTAATTCAACAACAAAACAGGACTATCTCACAAGCTGAAAATGTCAGAAACTGTCAGTAGCAGTGTTCAGCCTTGTATGTTTAAACCGGATTTGTATACTTATGACTGCAAAGCCAGAGAATATGTGATGCGATCTGGGAAAACCCGTCAGATGTCGCAATGAAACATTTTTATTAAAGTAAAAAAATAGGTTGAATGTAATTTTTTTTTTTTGGTCAAAATTGGGTTTTTATTAAATTATCATTCTATAACATCTTTTCTATTATCTCTGAAACTTGACTGTTAAGTGCAGATCAAAATAAACCACATAACATGTAGAATGAAGGTGTATTAATGCAAATTTCCCATCAGTCCTGTATAAACTACGGCACGCAAAGATTTTTTTTTTCTAATACAACGTTATTGTGAGAAGGTGGAGCGAAAGAGAACAGCAGACTATAATGAACACTTGTTCTAATTATGTATTTATTAGAGGTTGATTTCAAATCAAATACTGCATACTGCCAATACTACTTCTGAATAGGATGTCTACTTCATAAAATGTATGAAAATATGGAAATATATGCTTCGGAGGCACCCTTAGAGGATTAGTCTACTTTCAAATACATTTTTTTAAAACCCTTATTCCTCGTCTGGTATTGTTTAAAGCCCTTTGAAGCTGCACTGAAACTGTAATTTTGACCTTCAACTGTTTGGAGGCCATTGAAGTCCACTATAAGGAGAATAATCTTGGAATGTTTTCATCAAAAACCTTCATTTCTTTTCGAATGATGAAAGAAAGACATGAACATCTTGGATGACATGGGGATGAGTAAATTATCAGGAAGATTTTATTTGAAAGTGGACTAATCCTTAAATGGTCAGATATGGAGCTTGAGTGTCATCTAGTGAAAAAGTTTGGTACTGCGCCCAAACAAAATCTTACTGAAAGCTCATTTTTAAAATATTTCAACCTAAAATTTGAAATGTTAACATTTTTGGCTTTTATTTTCTTGCACTTAAAGAGTAGAACATGGTTTGTAATATATTATTATAAAATATAAACAATTATATTTTTACATTTTCATAAAAATAAACTTCTGTAACTTTTTTTTTTATTATACTTTCATCATTTATTTCACTTCAGATATATAAGGACTTATGTTCACTCTTACATCAAACAACAAAACACCTCATTCAAATATTCACATTCTTTTCGCTACACCTGCTTCAGCCTGGAGAGAATGGTGGGCAGTGTACGACTCGCTCAGGGCGAGGTCTATGCTAATACATTAGAGTCAGTCAGAAGTCGTGGGTGGGTCCTGAGCAGTATGACATCATACTGCTGAAAATGAAAACGGCTTGTTCTGAGACACTGTTTATGATTTATGAGGGATTAAAAAAAGAGTGGGTGGATTTTTATCGTTATAGGGTGGTTGTGTACACGCACTGCCAACACACATTTATGTTCAAACACCATGTAAAAGTGAATTTTTGCATAATAGGTTCCTTTTACGAATGGAAGAAAAACACAGATCATAATGAACATTTCAGCTGCAATCCCATTTCAGCTTCACCTCCAACTACAACTGCAAAACATCCATCTATTTCTTTCTAACAAAAAAGAACCCTTGTCTTTTTCCATCTAGTACTGAACGCAGGAATATTGTTTGTCGTAGCAGGCGCTCTGAACGAGGCCGTTTCTCTTTCTGGTGGCACGTTCTTTTGGGTTTAGCTCGGAGTCGGTTGCTTCCAGTGCTGACATCTCTTTGCCATCTCACTGTCGACGCTCATGATGATTTGACATCACTCCTCTGGGCTCGTCCTTTCCAGCACACTGCCTCTGACACCTTCATGTTTCACTTAGAAATGTTGTTGGGACCATCTTTACTGGTTACACATCTTTTTGAACATCACCACCTATACGCATCCCAGCAGATTCATCACCAGCACCTGAATTCCTGAAAACCTGCTTTTTCCATAACTGTCTTATACTGCCTACACTCTCAAAATAAATGTGAAAAATTTTACCTTTAGGGGTAAAACAGCTTGTCACTGGGACAATACCCTCAGAACTAAACATATAAAACACTAAATACATCTCTAAATCATTTACTATATATATATTTTATATTTTGAGTAAAACAAAACATTCTTCAAGAAAATAATGACTACACTCAATTCATAGACATAATTATGGAGTCTCACACATGAGATGAGGGGAAAAATATGTATAACGTGGACATGAATTAACAAATCATTCCTCCGACTTACTAATATGTCAACTCGTTTTACTAATTGGTTCCCTTGTTTTAAGTAAATAATGCCCACAATATATTCATTCCTTCCTGTTTTACTAAATTTTGCACACTATAAAATCATTTGTTCCCTCATTTTACTAAATCGTGCACACAATATAATAATTAGTTTCCTCGTTTCACTAAATTGTGCACACAATACAATAATTTGTTCCCTTGTTTTAGTTAAATCAAAAAAACAGAATGAATTAGTACAATCTACTTTAAGCGAGAGAATGAATTCTTAATTCGTGGCCACAATATACATATTTTTGTCCACATTTCATGTGCAGGGCTCTATGGAAGCTTGTTTTTGCCATTAAAAAAAAATAAAAAAGGAAATTGTGACTTTTTCATCTCACAATTCTGACTTTTTTCTCTCAATTGAGAGATTTAAACTTGCAATTGCAAGTTATAAAGTCAGAATTGCGTGATATAAAGTCAGAATTGCAAGTTATTAAGTCAGAATTGTGTGGTATAAAATCACAATTCTGATTTTTTTTCTTGCAATTGGAAGTTTTTATCAAGCAATTCTGACTTTATTTCTTTAGAATTTTTTCTCAGACTTACCAAATATAAACTCACAATTGTGAGTTATAAAGCGAGTATTGTGAGATATAAACTTGCAATAAACGTCAGTCTTTTTTTTCCCCCTCACAATTGGACATTATAACATGCAACTGCAAGTATCTCACAATTCTGATTTTTTATCACTCAATTCTGACTTTATAACTTGCAATTGTGAGTTTATATCTTGCAGTTGCAAGAAAAAAAGTCAGAATTGTGAGATACAAAGTTGCAAGTGCCTTATTAATGTATTATTTATTTCATAGTGGAAACAAGCTTCCATAGGGCTTTATAAGGAAATGACTGAATGGTCAAAAGTGACAAGATTTCCAAGGCTATTTTTCTTTTCTTTATAGAAATATGCAGTGATGAATTGTGTACAACAAAAACAGCAACAAGTATTAAGAAAGCCCATTTTGAATTGATGTTGATTTTAAATCTTAGTTATAACTCTTCTGGATGACTTGCTTTACATGATGGTAATTAAAAACAACAACAAAACAATTAAGCGTCTTTTGTCTTCACACATCATGTACGTTAGACACTAGACAGATGCAACACCACATCCGATAATGGAGGAGTCAAAGCTGTGCTGTTGGCATTCAATACGCATCATGAATCATGAAATAGATTGATTTTTTCAGTCTATGCGAGCCAGCCCTTCCCCACCCTCCCCATGTGGCCAATTTAAGGTTGGATGCCCAAGTGTCAGGTTTTCACTGCTTTCTTTCCCCCGTCAATAAGCACTGATTCAGCTAAGAGTCTGAGCCTCCACCAACACAAGAGCCCATTTCACCCGCCGCAGCACCACAAGTGCTTAAAACCATCCTGAAAACATGCTGACACAGAAAACCGCCTTGCTTCACTCAGAACATTCAATAGGACATACAAAAGGAAATCCAATATAACTTCATCAAGTTGACATAACTAACTGGGCAGTGGATCCGTAGTCCCCAGCATGCCATATATTCCAGCACTGAATCATTTCAGATAAAGTGCACACATGCTGCAGGATCAAATTAAAAACAATCATTAGAGACATGTACAAATCATCTTAACACAATTTAAAGTTTAGGATGATTTGTAGTTTTAGGGTGATTTGAACAAAAAACAGCTTTAATTGTTGACTGTGTAATATTCAGTCAGACAATTAAAACAAAGCCAATCTGAATCACATTGCAGTCAGATCAGTGTTTGGTAAGTGCTCTGCTGGATCTCTCCTTATTTAATGAGCATCTCCGTATCCCAATCCCATCTTCAATAAGAGCAGCGCCGCCGGGCAGATTGATATCTCAATTACCCAGCTGCGCCCCATTTATCTTCCTCTCGTCCGTTTACTCTCACACCATCCTTTTCTAATCTACTTCTGCTCTCACTTCATAGCTGTTCCTCCCATTTCCAATACCTTTTTATTTTCCTGTTCCAGTGTAATTTCTTGTTCTGAGGAAGAATCATAAAACTCTCCTCAGAGTCACAGGCATGTCCAAGAACAGAGCAGCAGAAAAGAGAAGAAAATGTTAGAATTTTTGCAGCAGATTCTTAAAGAAAGCAATACAAACTGTATAATGCTTCCCATTGGAGCAGTATGATAAAATATATCAATGTTCCATTAATTGTTACAATTATTTATAATAACAATAATAAAATAAATTATTATCATAATTATAAGGTAATATTATAAAACATTACTGTAGCTCAAACAGTAGATATATATACAGTGGGTACGGAAAGTATTCAGAAACCCTTTTTCTTTGTTATTTTTCACTCTTTGTTATATTGCAGCCATTTGCTTAAATCATTTAAGTTCATTTTTTTTCTCATTAATGTACACACAGCACCCCATATTGATGGAAAAACACAAAATTGTTGACATTTTTGCAGATTTATTAAAAAAGAAAAACTGAAATATCACATGGTCCTAAGTATTCAGACCCTTTGCTGTGACACTCATATATTTAACTCAGGTGCTGTCTATTTCTTCTGATCATCCTTGAGATGGTTCTACACCTTCATTTGAGTCCAGCTGTGTTTTATTATACTGATTGGACTTGATTAGGAAAGCCACACACCTGTCTATATTAGACCTTACAGCTCACAGTGCATGTCAGAGCAAATGAGAATCATGAGGTCAAAGGAACTGCCTGAAGAGCTCAGAGACAGAGTTGTGGCAAGGCACAGATCTCGCCAAGCTTACAAAAAAAATTCTGCTGCACTTAAGGTTCCTAAGAGCACAGTGGCCTCCATAATCCTTAAATGGAAGACGTTTGGGACGTCCAGAACTCTTCCTAGAGCTGGCCATCCGGCCAAACTGAGCTATCGGGGGAGAAGAGCCTCGGTGAGAGAGGTAAAGAAGAACCCAAAGATCACTGTGGCTGAGCTCCAGAGATGCAGTCGCGAGATGGGAGAAAGTTGTAGAAAGTCAACCATCACTGCAGCCCTCCACCAGTCGGGGCTTTATAGCAGAGTGGCCCAACGGATGCCTCTCCTCAGTGCAAGACACATGAAAGCCCACATGGAGTTTGCTAAAAAACACCTGAAGGACTCCAAGATGGTGAGAAATAAGATTCTCTGGTCTGATGAAGCAAAGATAGAACTTTTTGGCCTTAATTCTAAGCGTTATGTGTGGAGAAAACCAGGCACTGCTCATCACCTGTCCAATACAGTCCCAACAGTGAAGCATGGTGGTGGCAGCATCATGCTGTGGGGGTGTTTTTCAGCTGCAGGGACAGGACGACTGGTTGCAATCGAGGGAAAGATGAATGCGGCCAAGTACAGGGATATCCTGGATGAAAACCTTCTCCAGAGTGCTCAGGACCTCAGACTGTGCCAAAGGTTTACCTTCCAACAAGACAATGACCCTAAGCACACAGCTAAAATAATGAAGGAGTGGCTTCACAACAACTCCGTGACTGTTCTTGAATGGCCCAACCAGAGCCCTGACTTAAACCCAATTGAGCATCTCTGGAGAGACCTAAAAATGGCTGTTCACCAACGTTTACCATCCAACCTGACAGAACTGGAGAGGATCTGCAAGGAGGAATGGCAGAGGATGGCAGAGGTGTGAAAAACATATACACAAATATATAAACAATAGTTTTAATATTAAATTAATTATTATTATTATTAGTTCAGTAGTTTAACCCTATTTACAGTTGATTAATGTCTCAACTTACTTGTTGCCATAAAATATAAATATACATTTGACCTTTTGTCAAAGGTGTCCATTTATCACCATTTTAGTTTTGAAATCCAATCAGATTTTGGAACCATCCAAGTAGTAATTCTATTCCTGAGGTGGAGAGTTGGCTAAGCAAACAGAGAAGCTGATGAAAAGCTAATGGGAGAGTAGAGTTAACTTTTATAAGATTTATGCTTCCTCTCATACTGAGAGAATATTCCTCTTCAGTTCAGGGATATTAGCTTTCAGCTTTAGCGAATCATCACAAACACACAAAATCACCCCATTGAAACCACATGCGAGGCCTCAGACTTACTGTCTGCTGGGTTTAGAATCAAGTTGAGGATATTTTTGATGGCTGCTTCCTAAAGAGCAGCTTAATAACATCCTTGTCAGCCAGTTTCCTCTCATTTCTCATTTTCTAATAAAATGCTCAATGTGCATTTGGGTACAGAAAACCAGATTCACAGCAGAAATCTCACAGTATGAGATGAATGCTGAATCAGTCAAACCCCAGGGCACATGAAATGAATAAATCTGATTTTTGTTTGATCTTGGTTAAAAAGTTAAAATTTAATGCTAAGTTAGTGGTGTTGTGGGTGGACTAAATCGAGTGACCTCAAAAATAAAGGACGATACAAAACAAACATATGTACTATCAAGCAAAAATGCAAAGATTTCTGCCTTTAACCTCTTACAAACAGAGAAGAAAGGAAAGTAAAAAAAAAAAAAGCACCTCAGAGTTGAACTTCATTTCATCAAATCGTTCTTGTGTACTGTAAATGGTTTGCAACAATTTACGTGTGAATATTTTATGAATGCTTTACACAAAATTCATGCTAATGTTTCATGAATGGGACACAGTGTCATATTAGGGTCTTTTGCACCAGGTAGTTATAGGAACTCGAGTTACAGGAATTAGTAACCAAGGCAGTCTCCTGAGAACTACTTTTTCCCTAGTGCATTTTCCTGGTTGCATTCGCACCGCCAGTAGGAACTCCATAGGGACGCCGTGATTGGAGCTGTGTTTTTGCTGTGTGTCGGGGGTTTCATGATAACGGAGATGGAATGTAGACATACAAGTTATGTGATTAAAAGAGCAAAAAGGAGGGCCATGAGCAGTAATCTCCTACGACAACTTGCAGTACATATCGAGGCAGAGAAAAGAATGTCATAGAAAAGACAACCGGTAAATGCTGTTAACATTAGCTTTCTGTATGTTTATATCTTATCGCAGTTTTCTATGTTAGTGGAGTAAGTATATGTAAACTGTGTGTTTACACAGCTTTTTTTAAAATGGCGGGTGCCGGTGTTTCGTATGGCGTGCGTTCAGCCAATCAATGTACAATTAGGTTATGCGTAGTTCAGAGTGTCTAACCCAGAACAATAAGAAGTAGGAGCTAATTTGTTAACACTTTACAATAAGGTTCCATTAGTTAACATTTAGTTAATTACTTTATGAACTAAAAATGAACAATTCTTGGTTAATGTTAATTTCACCATTTACTTATTCATTATTAAAATCAAATATTGTATTTGTTAACGTGAACAAACAATGAACAACTGGGTTTTTATTAAATAACATTAGCAGAGATAAATACTGTAACAAATGTATTGCTCATTGTTAGTTCATGTTATAATAACAAATAAGACCTTATTGTAAAGTGTTACCACTAATTTAGTCCCCCCAAAAGCCGTTCCTATAACTAAAATCATTCCGAGTTCCTGCTTTCTCACCGTACAGGAACTCAGTTATAGGAACTAGCAACTACGGCAGTCCCCTGAGAACTAAATTCCCCCTAGGGCCATTTAACAAAAAAGTGGGTACTTCCACTAATAGTAACAAGAATTATGAAAACGTTCCTCCAGTGCGAAAGAAAAACTTGCTATTGTTAGTTTCACTCAAACCATCCTTGTTCACATTACTTAAAAAAATTGCATGTAACTACATGAACTTAATTCTACTAAAAATGTTTCTACTAAAAAATTTGTATTGTCAGCTTTACTCAAGTGTTTGCTCAGTCAACATTGCTGAGTGAAACGCACAACTTAATGTAGACATAACCAACTGGGCAGTGGATCTGCAGTTTACCAGCATGCTTTGCAAGGGACTGCATTAGGAGAGTAAATTTAGGGATTAAAGTGTTATTTTTTGTGTTTTTCAGTAAAGGGAAAGATGTTGTTAGTTTATGTTAGTGTTTAATGTTCAGTTATATTGGACATTTAGAGTAGTTTCTGTAATGTTTTTGAATTTTGTGGTTACTGTTATGCAGAAGAGTGTCACCTGTATTTAGGCTGTGAGCCTCATATACATGTTTGAGCAGGAATTCCTGCTCTCAATTAAATTGAGTTTTGTAAACGAGTTTTTTTGTTTTGTTTTTTTTTAGTGCATTTTGTAAAGCAAAGTTAATTTAATAAGGTAAATTGAGTCAATAAATGTGTTTTGCAATAAACCTTTGTAAATTTAACAACATTATCAAGTAAACTGCACATATAAATATTATGTAACAGTGACAAATTCAAATGATTTGTATTTACTCAAAGAAATTGTCTTACTTGAATTTCTTTTGTTCATATAACTAAATTTTCAAATTAATCAATATAGTTGCGTGGAACCATTTGACAATGCTTTTTCAATTAAATCCAACAATTCATTTTTTGAGTGATTTTATCAGTATAATGCAACATGCCATTAAAACAAGCCTCACTCACAGTCTGATGAAGATGCCTCCAGCTGTCTGTGCCGAACATGACAAAACTGTGTGCAGGCCAGACTTGGATACCAGAGATGGAGAAACTAACAGGAAAAACAGGACAGCTACTGAAACAGATGCTCCCTTTCACACCACAGAATGAGTGAGAAAGTATAAAACACCAGAGTCGTCTTTCAGGATGTCTGGAACAGTCTGCAAACACTGAGCACAGACAGTGAATGTTTTTTTCCTCCAATGCATGTTAAATTAAATGCATTCGTACTAGAGTTCCTCACTGTGTAAAGTCAAAATAAAACAAATGGAAAAATATTTCGGACGTCATAGGAGAAAATAGAGCATGCCATGAGTGTCCTGAGGGAGTGTCACCTTGTGATCGGCACACAGAAAGTATGCTGAGGCCACAGCTGTGTAATTATCACTGTTTCCACTAGGATGCTCCCAGTGGTTTGCGATCCACTGAAAAACAAAATCTGGATTTTTGGGAAAACAAAAGGTAAGAGGAGAAACAAATCGGATGTGATGGCTTTTCAGTGACCATTCATCATTGTGACAGGACGTCACAGTCAAACCTCAAACCATCCGAGTGCAACCACTGGAGCAAGACAGAGAAACATAGCAAAACAAGCGGAAACAAAGATCGGGACCTACTTTGACATCAGTCAACTTACTTCAGTTATTGTTACTGCTATTCTGTTATTGTTACTTTTTGGGATGACTTTTTACATATATATTTATGTATGCATGTATATAGTTTGGGGTCTGTACGATTTTTTCAAAAGAAGTCTCTTCTGCTCACCAAGACTGCCTTTATTTGATAAAAAAATTTGTAAAACAGCAATATTAAGAAGTATTATTAAAATAACTGGTTTCAATTTGAACATATTTTAAAATGTAATTTATTACTGTGATTGAATTTGCTAAATTTTCAGCATCTTCAGAAATCATTCTAATTTGCTGCTCAAGAACACATCTCAATTTCAAAAACAAGTATTAAAACAAACAATAATTACAATAATACACGATCACATTCAAATAATGTTTCGTGTTATTTTGTCATTTGAAAGTGTCTATAGTTTCAATAACTCTTGTAGTTTCTAAATGTTAAGCTATAATATTTTACAACAAAAAGTTTGTCTGATTAAAGTTACATTGATCTTTGTTCACAAAACACTGTGAATTAGAAAAACAAAATAAAGGAAAGATTCTAAACCGAGTATTACTGAGACCCAAATGCTGAGATTTCACGATTTTGATCATTCTGATCAAGCTTAAAGGGTTAGTTCACTCAAAAATGAAAATTCTGTGATTAATTAATCACCCTCATGTCGTTCCACACCCGTAAGACCTTCATTCATCTTCAGAATACAAATTAAGATATTTCTGATGAAATCCTAGAGGTAAATGACACTTCCATAGACAGCAATTTAACCACCACTTTCAAGGTCCAGAAAGGTACTAAAGACATCGTTAAAAAAGGTGACTGCAGTGGCTCCAGGTTCGACGTCAGAGCGCCAGCTCAGTATTGGCCAAAACTGATCACGTGATCAGCATGATGCATACGTGTGATGCTGACGCAGGAGCCGGCCAATAATGAGCCGAGTGTTCTGACGCAGAACCTGGAAGCGCTGAACATAAACAGTGTAGGAGAATGACACAGAAGAGAAGATATTATTGAATAAAGTCGTTATTTTTGTTTCTTTTATGCACAAAAAGTATTCTCATAACTTCATAAAATTAAGGTTGAACCACTACAGTCATATTGACTATTTTACCAATGTCTTTAATACCTTTCTGGACCTTGAAAGCGGTGGTTATATTGATATTTATTGACGAGTCAGATACCTCTCGGATTTCATCAAAAATATCTTAATTTGTGTTTCGAAGATGAACGTAGGTCTTACGGGTGTGTAACAACAAGAGGGTGAGTGATGACAGGATTTTTTTATTTTTGGGTGAACTAACCCTGTAAGGAATTATATATTAATCAAGATTATAGAAGGATCATTATAGGAAATGCACTGCAATGATTTGTAATAATGATTGTGTTTTTATGCTATGTATGCACACATGATCAAAGTAATATGAAATAATGAGGGTTGTGTGTAATTATGCATGTGCAGAATGAGATAATTATGTCTCCTGTAAAGATGCTGACTCTCTTGATATGCTCTGAATCTGGCTGCAGATTCGTGATTAGTGTAATTAATTTCCATGAAATACATGTACTCCCTGCCAACATATAGAGCTAATGCCATAAAGAATTAACTGCCCTGTGAATAATAAACCTCAGCTCAGGCTTCTGGGCAACTTGAGCACTTTTAATAGGGCACATGGGAGCTATTTGACCTTGAGTGTTAACATGAATATTCTTTAGGGTTTCTGCGTCAACACTCTGGCCTTTAAGTGCTTTTTTTTTTTTTTTTTGGCCATGATAGAAGCGCTTAAGAGTGAGCGGGTGGGTTTATATAATTCCTCTGATGCTACTAAGATTTTTATGTGGGCTATATTTCCCCAAAGCCATCTCATTTCTTTAACTGTGGGGGAAAGACACACTCAAAATGAGATGATGGCAATACAACAGCAAATTTCTATTATACCAGTACACAAATCCAAAACAAAAAACAAACCTCTTCTGCTTCAACTGCTTCCTACATTCAATATTAATCAGATTCCACAACAGCATAAGGCTTTCTGACAATAATATTAAACCAGATGTCACACCAACTGTAAAAAAAAAAAAAAAAGAGAGAGAGAAGAAGATCCCATATCTGTATATCCTGATACAGAGATTGTTTTGATTACTTTTCAAGTATATAGGATTTTTTTCATATGCTGGAAGCCACAAAAGAAATGTTTGGCAGTGATGATAATAATAAGCTCATTAACATATGACCGCCCATCCTCAGTCAACCCTAATAAATAAACTGTGCTTGTCTGCAGAGGCTAGTTAATCATAACAGAGGTCATTTACATATTCATTTACATATAAAATTCCACTTGGCATTTAACAGAAGCAATTATCCAAAGCGTCTTACAAAAGTGAAATGAGTTTGTCAAAGAGCCTATACAATGGCAGGTTTATTTGACAACTAGATTAGGAAGCAAGGGTAGAGTCAGAGAAGTAAGTTTTCAAGTAGCAGTTTTTAGAAATGTCTCATCTTTTCAGGACTGATCTTCATGCCAAATCAATGTTTCTGGAAGGATGCGTCCACATGATGCACTGAGCAGCTAAATGTCAACAGGCCAGACATGCTCCCATCTCAACACATTTGAGCTTGTTTGCCGTGTTCAGAGGCTGCGGTGCAGTCGACTGCTTTCAGATGAATGATTTCATGTGTGATCTTGTATATTTTGCACACATGCACACTCAGAGTTTGCTTAAAATAGGTGATCAGTTTGGGCGACAACCTATTTTCCAAGACTAAGACGAGATGACACAAACGTCATTGAACTGTGACTATGTCAATATGCAATATCGTTGCCGAAAAAGACAAGACTAAAACATAGTTTAAAAAAAAAAAAAAAACTCTCTTTATTACCATTTAAAAAAAAAGAGACAAAATATTTTAGACTGTTTTTAACAAGCTTCTTGGAGTTTATGCTTGCAGTTGCCAGATGTCAGTAATTTAAATCCGCCAGTGTTTTACTCAAACTTTGCAATCTGGCAACCATGTGCAAGCGCTCTCTCTACACTGAGGAAGAAGTATGTTCAGTTTGTAAATTTTAAGTTTGGATGATCTGAACAAGTAAACTGAAGTTTAGAAAGTTTTAAATCCCCATTAAACCAAAGCAGTCTCATTAGACAAGCCATTTTGATTCTCTGAGTAATGTGACGTCACATTACTCATTCCCCGCCCAAGGCCACAGAATGACTGTCCTGTATTATCATATTTTCCGCCGCCAGCGAGCTGTCCGCCATTTTCTCCGTGCTCAAGCAGCTGTAGCGACAACAATGTCTGGCAAGTAATTGATTTGTTTTGTTGTTAGATGTAAGAGTGAACATAACAGTCTTCATTTACTGATATGACAGCTGCGGTACTACAGTATTTCAAATGCTTCAAAACAGCCATTCATATTATTTTTTTTGTATTCGCAATGCTGTTCATCACAGCACCAAATACTTCATTATTACCATTATTTTACAGATTGAAGTGATAAAAGATTATAATTTTGAGCAAAATAATCATTTTTCATAATCATAATCATGATGATCAGTTTAACCACTATGCAGCATGAAAATGTGACTACGTTTTCAATGACTAAAACTAGGGGGTCTATTATGCACTAGATTTTCAGGTCTCCATTATATTAGATAAAATATTAATAAGCTCACAATTTTTAAAGAATCTGTAACCAAAATGTTCTATAATGACATGATCCTCCAGGACATGACATCATTTTGGAGGAATAATGACAGCACAATTATCAGTAGTGAGTATTATTAAGGAATTTAATAGATTTAAGTCTGACATTTATGGTGCTAGTTGATTTATGTCACTAAAACTTTCAGTTCCTTTTGATCAAATTGCACAAATGATATCGACATTTTTAAAAGGAACTGCAGAACAGAAATGACCAGCAGACAGTCACTTAAGGACACATGACGATAAGGTTTCATTAGAAACATCCAATCTGCTTTATATTGGAGCATCTGAGCCGCCCACAGCAGAAATGACAAACAGCCACATGGGAACGACTTTAAATCGTCTTAAGTGTGTTTATGCCTCTGTGCAGGACAGCAGAGTTCATATAAATCACTGACCATATAAAATTCATCTAAAAAATCCTTCTGTATGAGAGTCAGTTTTTTTAGTCACATGCACATCTAATAATAAAGACAAAAGCAACCACACTGTAAAAATATTATTTTTTTTTTAAGTTGTACATAAAACAGATTATTGAAGTACATTTTACAAAAATTTCAGTCTTTCCATTTTAAAATTTCTTGATCAATTCAATGTCTTATTTAAGAGTAATATTTTAAAAGTGAAAATGTTTTTGAAGTAAATCCTGCACCGAATGTTTTTCAGTGCAAATATAAAGTCCTCCAAGAGTCACAGTAAGCAAAGCCTGTTCTGTTTGCTAAAATACCAAAAAAATAAATAAATTCTAAACATATCCTGAGACTCCTTTATTCCCATAAGCCCTGTAGCCCTTGCCACAACCTCTCTCCTTTCCTGGCAGGGTTGCAATTTCACGTTGCAGGGCACTGAGGTCATTTCACCTCTAGGGATGGAGCGAAAGCTGTATCAGCAAGTGCCATCAACGCTGAGTGTGAAATGTCTGAAGCTCAGAGCACCGCGGGTCTGTGAACTAGCAGCCCCACCAAATGCTCCCGCTCCAGGGTTTGTTTGAGGCCTCGAGGGGGACGGTACATGCGAACAGTCCGTACAGACCCAAGGCGACTACATGGATGCCATGCATATCAGAAATGTGGCAGGTGCACAGCCTTTAGCACTGAATAAACTGTTCTATTTACTGTATCCCCAATTAACAATTAACAGCTGAATCAAGTATATAACCAGATAACAACAACATCCTGAAATTATCATAATAAACAACAAGCCAAGGGCAACAACATACTCTATGCAAGTACACAAACATGAATGCTTGGTCAATGCAGTGCAAGTGTTGTACACTAACAGTTCCAGCATAAAGATGTAGTTACCATAAAATTTCTGTTGCTATTCAGATTGCTAGCTTTAAACATCAATATTTTGAATTAAACAGTGAAAAAAAAAATCTGTAAAAGGAACAGAAAGTGCCCCATTATGCTATTTGAAAGGTTCCTAGTTCTGTTTTGGAGTCTCCTATAATAGGTTTACATGCATCAAAGGTCAAAAACACTTTCAAAAAACATTTTCTCATAATATACAGTGCACATCACCACATTTTTCAATGATTCTCAAACCACTCGTCGGATGAATCAGTCTCTCTTTAAATCCCTCCTTTCTGAGAGCCTGCCTTGTTCTGATTGGCCAGACAGCCAAGTCTGTTGTGATTGGTCTATCGCTTACAGTTGAAGTCGGAAACAAAGTCGGACCGCTCTCAATGATTTGATGGTGTCTGGGAGGCTCAATTTTTACACATTTTGGGGATATAAACCCATGAATGGTATACTAATGGTAGTCAATGAACAATAAACTGGTTTAAGAGAATCTATTTTAAAGGGGTGCTTTATTACTATTTCACTTTTTTAACTTTAGTTAGTGTGTAATGTTGCTGCTTCAGCATAAACAACATCTGCAAAGTTACGACGCTCAAAGTTCAGTGCAAAAGGAGATATTTTCTTTTACAAAAATCACTTTTTAAGGACTACAACGAGCTTCTTCCCAGGTTGGTGACATCACTAACCCCAAAATTTACATAAATCCGGCCCCCGAGAACACGCAACAAAAGGAGCGAGGCCATGTTGGGCTGCTTTAGAGAAGAGGAAGTTGTAGTAGACTTGTTTCATGCCGTCATTTTACACCGGACTGCTTCACAAACGAGGGTCAATTCAATGCTAGATTTGCACAAAAGATGAACATGACGGCACATGCTAGTTGATGAGATGAATCAACTCCACAGCAACTACAAATTTATCCACTAACCATTCAGAAACGTCCAGTTTCATTCTAAAAGTTGTAACTTCTTCCTGAGTCTCTCCATCAGTGTTCGACTCCGGTTTGAACAATGTAAGGCTGAGCACCGTTACTGACAATCCTCATCTTGGCTGTGTGAGATTCTCCAGCTTTGTTGTTGATTAGCACCCGAAGTGCGAGCTGTTAAAGCTCCACACTCTTCTGGAAAGGGGGCAGCTCATTTGCATTTAAAGGGACACACACAAAAACGGCATGTTTTTGCTCACACCCAAATAGGGGCAAATTTGATAAACTATAATAAATGATCTGTGGGGTATTTTGAGCTGAAACTTCACAGGCACATTCTGGGGACACAAGAGACTTATATTACAAAAGGGCATTATAGGTCGCCCTTTAACCTAAGAAATAAATCGTACATACTTCACCTTTAATCTGAACTTTGAATTGAAAGTTCAGCTATAAAAAAGTGGAGAAAGCAGCCCAGTTTTAAGATGCACATAATGTTTACTTGGGAACACAGAAAAGCAGCTTGCACTCTTTAAATGATGGATGAGAATGGAGGGCTGAAGTCTCCATTACTGTCCCTTGAATAGAGGAACACAGAAGATGAGCAGCTTCTGTCAAGCTCTGACATGAACACCTCTCTGATCACAGACACAGCGATGAGCAGTGAATGGAGGTGAGAGCTGGAGGTGTAAGAATGCTGTTAAAAACAGAAAACAGCATCACCTCTGCTACAATGTTACATCACGTTCTAAAGCACATGCAGATATATATATATATATATATATATATATATATATATATATATATATAAAAATAACGAACAAACATTTCTGTGCATTAAAGGAACTATTCTCTTATTTACTCACCCTTGTCTCAGTTCAAATCCATATGACTTTATGACTTTTCCAGGGTAACAAAAAGGAGAGACTTATCAGTGTCTTTATTAGGCTTGGGTTCTGCTCATCGTTTACAATTCTTAACTTTTAATGATTCTAATAAGGTAAAAAAATAAATAAAAAAAAACATTTAAACATTATTAAATTATAACTGTCAGTAATACAATAAGAACAAATAAGAAAATTGGCAATAGCAAAAAACAAAACAAAAAAACAATACAGTATAGAAATTGAAATCAAATGTAAAATAACACTGCATAGTTTTCTTGTTTATAAATAAAATATAGATTAATCCTTATTAAAAAGTTACAAAAGTTAGGCTATTCAGTCAAGATCATTGAGATTTTCTTTTGTTTTTTGATTAGCAATAATGACACAGATGGAAGCAGGTTTATTAGGCCGCTGTTACTTTAAGACCTAATGCACGGATCCAATATACTGTTACACGTTTTCTTTCTCAACTGTTTATGCTCTTTATGCGACTGTTTACGAGGATACTTTGACATAATTTTGTGTGTATTTGTTTGTTCAAGCGCAAGAAGACATGACAGACAACACAATTAAGTATGTGTGCACTATACATGTATGAGAGGCACCTTTTTGTGCGTGCACTATGGATGTGCCCAGGACAGAAAATAAGTTCTCCTTTACATCTTCTAGTGCTTGAATGGTTAAAGCCACATTAAAATGGCACACAGGAATCTATAAGTTCACCCAAATATGAAAACCCAAAACATTTTTGGGTGAACTATCCCTTTAAAGTATCACATTCTAGAATTGGAATCAATTTTCAATTCCCAACCTAGTCTTTATCCATAAATGGACAATGTCAGGTTCTAAATATGAAAAAAAAAACACCCCACAATTTGAAGTACCACAAAGTTCCAAAAAACTTGTGTTCTATATTCTAAAATATCTGAAGTCATATGACAGCTTTGAAAACTGAAATTTCACTATTCACTGTTCAGTATGAATCTTTTGAATGAGTATCAGTGATATTTGCAAAAGCCAGCAGATTGAATTTCACTTCGTTTTTCACAAAGCTTTAAATAACTTTTAAAATTCCACTTTTAAAAAGTTCCCCATTTGTGTCCTACAGTACATAAGAGATAAAGGCATATGTGAAATGAGGGTGAGCACATTTATGGGTACACCTTAGCAACCACATTGCAACACCCTAGCAACCAAGCAGAACAGCAGTCTGTCTGTCTGATGGCCCAGACTGCATGGCCTTCAAACCCTTCAAACTTCAAGCTTTTTTTTTAAACTACTTCAAATTGAGGCTGATCTCTACCAACCACCTACATAGTGTCAATGAATAAGGCACAATCTGTGTTCAAATATTACAATATATATATAATGCCAGCACGTACATGTGTATGCAGCTGAATTGCTAATTAAATTGTATTAGCTTATAAAACATATATCATTATATTAGCCACCGCTGTAGCATTAGCTATAATAAATAAAATCCTTAAATCTAGTCGATCACTAGTCTTATGTGCAATGCAAACACCACATCAGAAATATAATGCTGGTATATATAGATATATAATGTAATTTTGTTTTTCACTTGAATTCATAAATGATCTCTCTATGATTTTGAAAATGGTCTGGTGCAGCACACGCCACACAGAATCTTTCTGCTTGAACATGCACAATATATTCAGAAAACAATCATAATAGCCTTCGGCTAGTCTTAGAGGAGGTGAGGAAGTGGAGTAGAAAACTGAATCACGAACAATCATCATAACCTAATGTTCACATCCTCAACAGTCTTCACAGCGCACCATACTTGCAGACACAGAAGAAGAGATTTGGCATCCTGCAGACATCAGCTGCTTTTCATTTCAGGGCCTCATGGGTAATTTTAGCACACGCACACATGACTCGCCCAAGCTGATGTATGTTTGTTTTCACTCTCTCAAGCTGTAATTGGTTACAAACAAATGAGGACAGAGCACAGCAGGAGGTGGAATTAGTCGGAGGGTGTTGTGCACTCACACTCATAAGGGCAAATTGGAGAGAACGGAGACCTGTAAGACCTTTCCGACTCCAGAGAGTCCTACCAGAGAACAGAAGTGTGACTAAACTGAAAACACACCAATTATTCTCAGCGGGGCGCTGAAAACTCAGACAGGATTAAAGGATTTCAGAGTTACAAAAACACAAACCGTAAGAATGAATCCTACAATATACTGTAGTATTCCATGCGCTTCCAGCTCAGGTTTTACATTTGGATGTCATTTAATCCTAATTTACAATAAAAACATGTCAAAACATCTAAAGAAAAGGCAAAAGTGAACAGGAACAGTTATAGAAAAATACAGAATGTAAAAAAGAAAACAGGCAAAAAAAAAAAAAAAAAAGAGAGAGAGAGAGAGAGAGAGAGAACATGCAAGACACAGTTCACTATGGAAGCTTGTTTCCGCCATGAAATAAAAAATAAAAAGGTAATTCATGACAAATTGTCACATCTGTCCTGTTTAATTCCAAGATGATGACCTCCTTAAATTCCCTGATCTTTAATGGGGAGTGTTGGTCAACTCGTCATACAGAATCCCCCACAGGTGCTCAAGAGTGTTAAGATTGAGTGCAATACATGTCCACAGAAGGTTTTTCACCTTGGGAGAATGCATATCCTCACTGTCATGATGAAAAAAGGGCCAACAATGTAGGGAATGAGGAAAGGGTAACATCTTCTCTTTCAAGTTTGTGTATTAAATTACAGTGGTGTGGGAATTCATGACAGCATTGATAAAACACAACTCCCTCACACCTTCAGCACTCATACATCCTTATATAAGAGCTTTACTCCACTGAACGTTACTGTGGGAACCAGGTACTTCTCACTGTACTCCTCCTCTAGCAACACCATAACATTTTGGATGCTGTTAGATCCAAAATTATTGATCTGGTCTCATTACTTCTCTTTAGATGTTTTGGTTCAACATACTTACCTGTTGATCAAATATTGCCATAAACTTACACCAGAACATTTTTGTTTCATTTTATTTAGTAACTTTTAGGAGGGTGTACAAATTTTTGCTACACAACATTTTATCACCTTGATAAGAAAATCTTATTTTCCTGAATAATTTCGACATGCTCTTTTGGTAATTGATGAAGCAGACTTGCTGGAACATTATATATCTAAAAAACCCTAACATGTCTTCTAAGTAATTGTGTAATTGCTGACTTTCAGAGGTTTCAGTGGGGGTGTACTCATTTATGCTGTGCACTGTATATCTCACAATTCTGGCTTTATAACGCAATTGTGAGTTTACATCCGAATTCAGGCCAGCTGATAATACCTAGAATATCAAAATCAACTGCAGGTGGTAGATCCTTCTATTTGGCATCCAAACTCTGGAATAGTCAGACACATCTCTCTTTAACCTGGCATACACATAACACATTATCAATTTATGTGTTTAAATCTGTTAAAGGATTATTAGGCTGCATAAATTAGGTCAGCCTGAACCTGGAACACTTCTTATAACACCAGATGTACTCATTACATCAGAAGAAGAATGGCATCTACGCTAAAATTAGTCTCTCTTTTTATTCCTATGTTTACCGTAGCCAGCTGGATCCAGGCCGTATTCGGGTGAGATCGAGGACCTGTTCCTAGATACAACAACAACGCAGCCCTGAAGTGTCGGAAGAGATAGTGTCAACTAGTTCATCCACTGTGAAGGCCTCACCGACACGACAGCCAGTGGCACAGATTCCCAACAAACCTTCCATTTCAGGCGTGAAGAATACGATCGTCAACTAGATGGAACTGGATTAAATATTTTGACTGTTGCAATCCCAGTCAGGCTTATGACCTGTGAAGCCGCCCGATTCATAATCAAGCACTGTTCACTGTTGGCCAGGGGAGAATGAGTGCCAACATTGGCCCCGACTGAGCCTGGTTTCTCCCAAGGTTTTTTATCTCCATTTTGTCAACTGTTGGAGTTTGGGTTCCTTGCCACTGTCGCCTTGTGCATGCTTAGTTGGGGGCACTTGACACTTGATATTCAACAATGTTTTTGATCTGACTGCATTGACACCATTGTATGCAAAATTAACTGAGCTGGACTGGACATACAGTCGGTACGGAAAGTATTCAGACCCCTTTAAATTTTTAACTCTTTGTTATATTGCAGCCATTTGCTAAAATCATTTAAGTTCATTTTTTCCCTCATTAATGCACACACAGCACCCCATATTGACAGAAACACACAGAATTGTTGACATTTTTGGCAGATTTATTAAAAAAGAAAAACTGAAATATCACATGGCCCTAAGTATTCAGACCCTTTGCCGTGACACTCATATATTTAACTCAGGTGCTGTTCATTTCTTCTGATCATCCTTGAGATGGTTCTACACCTTCATTTGAGTCCAGCTGTGTTTGATTATACTGATTGGACTTGATTGGGAAAGCCACACACCTGTCTATATAAGACCTTATAGCTCACAGTGCATGTCAGAGCAAATGAGAATCATGAGGTCAAAGGAACTGCCTGAAGAGCTCAGAGACAGAATTGTGGCAAGGTACAGATCTGGCCAAGGTTACAAAAAAATTCTGCTGCACTTAAGGTTCTTAAGAGCACAGTGGCCTCCATAATCCTTAAATGGAAGACGTTTGGGACGACCAGAACCCTTCCTAGAGCTGGCCGTCCGGCCAAACTGAGCTATCGGGGGAGAAGAGCCTTGGTGAGAGAGGTAAAGAAGAACCCAAAGATCACTGTGGCTGAGCTCCAGAGATGCAGTCGGGAGATGGGATAAAGTTGTAGAAAGTCAACCATCACTGCAGCCCTCCACCAGTCGGAGCTTTATGGCAGAGTGGCCCGACGGAAGCCTCTCCTCAGCTCAAGCTGTTCACACATTGGCAGTAAAAAAACTTCCTATATGAAAGTTCCTACTTATACACAAGGATAACTATTACTGGATATTATTATTATTTAAAGTTATTTTTTATCATCTTTGCTCCTATAAAGCACTTCTGCTACACCTATCAAAGCTTCTGTAACTAATCCACCATCTTCAACAAAATATTTCAAGACAGCTCAAGACCTCTACATTCTATTGCATTATCACAGATGAATTGCAATTTAAAGCGAAAATCCACAAGAGTTACAGGACTTATCACACATGCAAAAATATTCACATTGAACTCATAGATATTATAATGTAGCGCAGCTGACTAATACTGCACAAATGAATTATATTCAGATGAGGAGGGAGAGCACATCATGAATATTCATCTGGTGAAAATAGGCCAGAAAGATAATGGTGCCGACAGATGCACAAACACCAAATCTAAAACCACAATATATCCATCTTGTTCAATACTCAAGAACCAAAACACAAAACGATCTACTCTTTGACTGCATCTCGGATGCAAAAGCAACAGTTTTCTCAGGTTTATTTTCATGAAATAAGAAACATACAAAACAACATGTGTTCATAGCTGTTTTTACTTGGAATCTTTATGGTATTTGATAGTGAAGGTCAACAAGCCCAACAACAGACCTTTTCAGCTCTATTATTCAGAAATAGCACCAATCCAAGCGACATCATTTTCATAGCACACAAATGGCTTTTGCCAGTAAATTTGGCATGAATGTAACAAATACATTCTACTGTAATTCAAAATATGTAAAGGACTAATCTAGATTTTCTGCACGGATGAGCTGGACAGATCTCCATTTAAGAATCAATGTCATTATCTACATGCGGTGAATGGAGGAGGTGACAATGGCCTTTTAAAAACCGTTTTAATATCATTATTATTATTTAAATGTCACTTACTACAAACCAAACCTGCAAATGTGTATTTTTAAACAAACATGGTCATATGAGCAATCAGCTAGCAATAATACTAATTAAAGATTCAGAAACCTTTAGTGCACAAAATGACACTAAAAGTGATAATAACTTGGAGTTGATTAACAGCTGTGACAGATTTATCTAGAGATATATCTAGAGACCAAAATATCTTAGAGACTTTACTGTGTAAAAAAATCAAATCGATAAGTCAGAGCAACATGTTTTTACTTTAACTCATCAACATTATTGAGATAATGTTATAGTTTGTATTATTTTGAATAAGTCTAGTTTTTATTTTTATTAATGTATTTTCATTTTAGTTAAAGTTTTATTCACTTATTATTATTGTGTTTATCATGTTTGCTTATTATTTTTTAAAATATGTCTATTCATGTTTATTTTAGTTTTAGTAATTTTAAAACTAACTTAAACTTACATTATTTCAGTTAGCTGCTAAGGATTTCTAATTTTTCTAATTTCTAACATTTCTTATTTAGTAAATCAAGTTAAACTAAATGAAAGTAAGAAATGTTGCTAAAATAAGTTAATTTTTTTTATTTTATTGCAGCTTTTTTTATTTTATTTTATTTTATTCGTTTTAGTTAACTATAATAACCCTGCTTATCAAAATAATTTAACTAATTTCAACCTCATTTTTTTAAGTTATGCCTATACGATTTTAGCCCAATTTTGCTACGATTTGATGGACGTTGGGTGTCACGGGGTTTTTGTAACTGGTAATGGGCGTCGGGACGCAAGATTTGATCGTTGTAATAGTGGAAGACAACCGATGCCGCGTCTACGATGGTTTGCAACGTCACGACAGAAAGACTTGCATGTTTAATTTTTTTCTCAGTTGTCCGATTAGTTCCAACCATAGACTGTAAAAAAAGATGGATGACGCGACGTCGCTTCCTTCCATTGTATTGAACTGAAGTCAAAATGGGCTGATGAATGGGCGCTGACACGTAACGCAATACGTCAAAAAAAAAAAGTTTGGAGCCTGGACATGCGCAGAAGGAATCGTCAGTGGAGCCCGGAGGCGGAGTCGCGATATCAAACTTCCGCCCAGACGACTGCGTCATCATTCATGTATTATAGATGATAAAATAGACTATAAATAGACTATAAAAATTATATACAATTTAAAAGTCTGCCTATAAAATAATAGGCTATTCTGTTTCTAGAGCAATAATACTTTTAAAACAGCAAATTCAGTAGATAAAATCAAAATAATATGCCACTAGAAACAACTCTAAATCGTCAGAAACGGTCCTGCCATTTTAAATCAAGTTCAACTAACGTTACAGGAGATCGATTGCTGTAATTAGAGTAAGCTATCATTAGTTTTGTCCTGCTAATTATTATTTTATACCCATAAAAATAATAAGTAACTGCCAGATAACGATCACCTGCTTTTTCCCGACATGGTTAACATTAGGTGTGTTATCTTAACTAATAACATTTATTAATTAGCTTATAACGGCCACATTTGATGTTACAGAAAAAAAGTTCAGTGATCCGTCAGATCCTGTAGGTCGGTTAGTACAGTTTACTGCTGAACAACTCATTTTGTTGGTGTTAAATAACAAAGAAATCGAAAATTAACAGTTAGTTAATACATCTTCAATCTCCCCTCGAAGCTCCGACAGTCCTCAGACAAGCTGTCAATCAACTTCGAATCATGACGACACGCCCCGTTTTTATAGAATCAAATTGCTAGCTAAAATCTAAATCATCTCAAAAACGAACAATTGAATATATATCAGTGTGATAACAACTACCTTAAATGACCAAAACCATCTTTCAGAAAGTTTTATTTGAAGCAGAATTTATTTTTAAGTTTTCACTGAAGTCTCATTCGACTGCATTGAGAGGGCGGTGTTTATGACCTGTACTGCATCCAGCCTCCAGGGGGCGATCAAAGAGCCTGTGGCTTCACTTTTCAGAACGTATGAGACACACCCGGTTCCAACACATGTGTGACACTGGCCAATAGAAGTACAGAAGCGCCTTCCTACATGCTTTCAAACATGCTGAAACGAAAGAGAGACAGTGGTATAGTTTCTGCTAGGTGGAAATTTCTAGGAGTAAATGTTTGTGGAGGTATGATAACAATATTCCTACGTTTATGATGTTTCCGTGAGGGACTAAATTAAACCATCTCGTCGAAAAAAGGTAAATAATACATATGTTACCTCAGTTCTCTTTGGAGGAAATCCAAATATCTATGCAATCCAGATGTGTCCACCTCTTTCGCTTTTCTGACAACAAAACAGAGCAAAACACGCTGCTAGCCATTGTTCGTTTATGCACACGGTTGAAGACGGCACTCAATGGATGGTTGGGTAGCAACGTGTAGTCATACGACACGACATATAATCGTATAATTACTGTATACAACGACTAATTGAAAAGCAAACTAAAGTTTCAAAGTTAAAGTAGATGGAATTTTTTTGTTGGTGGTGGACTTATTTAACTTTGCAACCCTAGTAACACCCCTAGCAAATGCATAGCAACATCCTGGCAACCACCCACAACAAACTAGCACTGTAACGTGATTCTCCTCTCGATTAAAGTCTGTGATTTAGCACTGGAACATTATACATGCACGACACAACGAGTCATGCAGCACTGCGGGCATCTCCATCCAAACCTGCTCCGTTCGGCCTGATTCACCCTCATTATGCCAAATGCGCTCCTGAAAGAACTCACTCATCTACACTCATTAGGCTGTGAGCCGTCGGCCAGGTCACCTCGCAACCCAAAGGTGCAGAAGTGAGCTGCGGGCATGCTGGGTAAATGCAGCTGTCAATGGAGCACAGCACGTTCCCTGAGAACATAGATGGCCGGTACGGCGGGCCGGAGTTCATGTCGGTCTGCATGCACGCTCCTGGCAACAACCACAAAAAAAGAAATAAAAAACCTGCTGTTACTGTCGGAGAACTGTTGGCATGGATATGCAATGAATGAAATAATCCTTTTGCTGCAACCTGAAATTATTCTTAAAAATAATAGGGGAAATCTGACGCTCACCCACAACTGCACATTCATTAGAGATGGACAAATATCATGGCTTTTAACGGTAGATCATCTCTAACAGGGATAGGTCATCTCTAACAGTGTGGTTAGAAGAGCAGACTCTAAAGCTCAAGTCACATTAGATTCGCTTTAATTGGATAATTCACCCAAAAAAGAAAGTTCTGCCATCAGTAACTTAACCATGTTGTTCCAAACCTGTGCGACTGACTTCTACCCATGTAAAACGAGACGAGATGGTTTAAAGAATACCAAAGCTGCTCTTTCACACAGTCAACATTCAAAATTCACCAAAAAAACACCATGAAAGGAAGATAAAATGTGAGCTACATTCTAAGCACTCATTCAGATTTGCAAGGTGCATCACAACAAGTTTGACATCAAATGCCATTGGTTCTCACATGTTCTGTCACGTGACACCAAACCTAGTGGGAAACATAAGTAAATGATGACAACATTTTCGTTTTTGAGTGAAATATTCCTTGAAGGGAAAAAATTTGCTCAAATATTGTTTTCTACGGAAGAGGATTAGTGCCAAGCAATAATAATAAATAAAAAATAAATAAAAATCATGAGATTAAAAAGTCAAAATAAAATGTCGAGAAAAACTTCAAGAAATAAGTTTAAATAAAATCTAGAGCATAAACACACATCCGATCAGTGTTCATTGCATACTGATAGAGGACATGAAAGAGTTGGATCACTTAGTCAAGCTATTTTAGGCTTTCTTTCAAGAAATTTTTAAATTTTTGATTCCAACTTTTGCCATACTTTTATTGAAGTAAAAAAAATATCTATCCTCTGCGCTTCCGCACTCATCATTACGCTGTGCATCAGGTCAGAGGATACCCTTCCGCAACAAATCGATTTGCGCAATGTGAAGCTAGTTATTTGAATTTATAAAGTTTTAAATATGGATATTTTTCTTACAAAAACACATGGCTTCACTTCAGAAGGCCTTTATTTACCCCCTGGAGTCGTATGGATTACTTCAGGCATCTTCAAACTCAGTTCTGGAGGGCCGCTGTCCTGCAGAGTTTAGCTCCAACCCCAATTAAACACGCCTGAACCAGCTAATTAAGGTTTAATTAGGCATACTAAACAGGCGTCTTGAGACACCTGTAGGCAGGTGTGTTGAGACAAGTTGGAGCTAAACTCTGCAGGACAGTGGCCCTCCAGGACCGAGTTTGGAGAACCTTGGATTACTTTTTTATGGATGGATGCATTATTTTTGCATTTTATTAATGCATAAAACACAGCCCCCCATTCACATCCATTATAAACCTTGGAGGACTAAGGATATTTAAAATATATCTCTGATTGTGTTCGTCTGAAAGAAGCTCATATACAACTAGGATGACTTAATCATGGAATCTTTTTTTTTTTTTTTTTTTTTGGGTGAACTATCCCTTTAAGTGGCTACTTACAGATCCAGGTCAAAAGAGTCCTGATATGGTTCAGGTCACTCCTTCAGATCTTTTTGTTTTTGTACCTGATTCAAGCACACATTCATGTCTGTTGCACAAATGGACATGTTTACATTTACATTTATGCATTTAGCAGACTTTTATCCAAAATGACTAATGATAGAAGGTTAAGATTTTGAGTTAAACTTTAAAGTACCTCTAACCCTATGCATGAAGAATAGTAATAGCGATGCTTAGCAAAACCCCAAATGAAAATCAATAAGGTAAGTCTATGACATTTATTTTCTTATGTGTGATGAGTGGGAAATGCCATTTTACATTTTATTTATCACTTTATCTAATTAAGAGGACCAACCCCCCGTCCATCCACCTCCCCGTGAGATAACTAATAATTGTGGCGCTTTGACTCCTCGCTAAGTGACAGATCTGGGCGCAATTTACCGCCAACTCAAGCTGTGGATCAGCCCTAATGAGTGTTTAATCAGTGTTGGTGTGAGATAACCTCCCTGAGGCCTTCAACTCGTGTTTTTACCACCAATAATCTTTCATTTATCAGCAATTAATGCAGCTTCCTGCCAGCAGTGCCGGTGTATTCAACATGTATTTACATCATCGACCTAAACCCACCTGACAGCTGCCCGTCAATATCTGACAAAAGCTGATGCAGGGGAGAAAAAAAAGAGCTCAGTAGTCACAACACATTACAAATGACAGATGCAGAATCATGGTGATCTATGAGTGGACAGATGGAAGATGAGATGGGAAGGGGTCACAGGATGGGGATGACGAACAATGTCATACACGTAAATTCAGCCGCTCCCATGAGGGGAGGCAGGACCCGTGCTGTCAATTACAACATCAATAATTAAAATAGTTGTAGGTCCCATTAGCAAGGATGTACTTCCATGAATAGTTAATGATCCTTGCAAGCACTTTCACCGCGTGCCCCTTCAAGGTAAAGTACACTCTGTGGGAGACAAAAATAGGGCCGCTCGGGTCCCAACATGGCAGCCTCTGATGCAGCAGTGCATTTCGACAGGAACCTGTAGTTGGGTCGCTGATGAAAACCTGCTATCCTGAAAGCCAGTGACAGGCCTGCTTTGTGCTATTTTTACATCTAGGGGTTCAGTGTTTAGAAACTGAAACCTTGTTCTCTGTATATGTAAGCACAGGAACGCTGAGAAGTTCCCATCACACAGAAACAGATGGAATGAATCTCATGAAATCTGTCTGGGTCATATTTCACTCCTAAATCAAAAGAAATCATATTTTTTAAATTATTATTATTATTATTTTTTATTTTTTTTTGCATTGTTATGAGGTTCATGACAATTATATGGACCAACCCTCCAAATACTCAATATCATAATAAGTAGGCAATAAATCAACCTGTATTGATAAACTAATATCAACATCAATATCAGTTGTTAACCAGGTGCTAAGCAGAAGCATTTTCTCAATAAAATGTATGACAGTGTAGTTAAATTTCTTTTTAAAAGCTACTTTTAAAGGTGCCTTTGATTCAAAAATTTAATTTACTTCGGCATAGTTGAATAACAAGAGTTCAGTACATGGAAATGACATAGTGAGTCTCAAACTCCATTGTTTCCTCCTTCTTATATAAATCTCATTTGTTTAAAAGACCTCCGAAGAACAGGCGAATCTCAACATAACACCGACTGTTACATAACAGTCAGGATCATTAATATGTACGCCCCCAATATTTGTATATGCCAGCCCATGTTCCCAACATTATGAAAGGCATTACACAAGGGCAGCCAGTATTAACGTCTGGATCTGTGCACAGCCGAATCATCAGACTAGGTAAGCAAGCAATAACAACAGCGAAAAATGGCAGATGGAGCGATAATAACTGGCATGATCCATGATATCATGATATTTTTAGTGATATTTGTAAATTGTCTTTCTAAAAGTTTCGTTAGCATGTTGCTAATGTACTGTTAAATGTGGTTAAAGTTACCATCGTTTCACACTGTATTCACGGAGACAAGAGCCGTCGCTATTTTCATTTTTAAACACTTGCAGTCTGTATAATTCATAAACACAACTTCATTCTTTATAAATCTCTCCAACAGTGTGTAATGTTAGCCATAACATAAATAAAATGTAATAAATAAAATGAATTAATAAAAAAAAACTCTATGAGGTATTTTGAGCTGAAACTTCACAGACACATTCAGGGGACACCTTAGACTTATATTACATCTTTTAAAAAAAAAGTTCTAGGGCTCCTTTAAGGAATGCTGGCTAATTATTGAAAATGACATTTTTATTAATAAAATTGCTATATTCAAATTGTATTATCTTTTATATAATGTATATAGCTGTATTATAGTACAACAGTAACAGAATAATGGATTACATTTATTGTTTGATATATATGTACATATACATACATACACACACTTGTAATTATACACAGTTGTACAGTGTAAAAACTTTAATAAAGAAATAAAATATGACCTTGACAATTTAATTTGAGTCAAACATTTTTATCTGCACAGGACCCATCAGCAACAAAAACACGCCGCGTTAGAAGAAAAGCTCTTCCCTCTCAGACACATTATTCCCCATGTGAACTGAATTTCACTTACAGATGGATAAAATGCTTCAGAGACAATGCGGATGAGATTCTGCATTAGAGCAGAATTAAGCCCCACTAAAGCAAGGACGGAGAGATTATAGATGCCAACTCATGCTGGCCTACAAAGAACGGGGGTAAATTCTGTCAGCACACAAACATCAGCTTAGAACGGTACTGCTAAAGTGTTTATGTCAACCACACCAGACCAGTAAATCTGTGCAGTGCGATCTGTGCTGTCCACAGATTAACAGAGCAGGTGGCTGCGCTCTAAAACGTATAGTAAATGTATAACAATCCAGTTTATTTGAGCAGGTCAGAAATGGATACGATGACAGAACAGGTTTTACTTCAGGAATCAAGAAGTGACCCAAAACAGAAGCAAAAACAATGTTTCATAAAAACACAAACAAGAATGTGCTTACAATAAAACAGCACTAATATATTACTGATTTCAGTGATGAGGGCAACTTGGCAACTTGGGGAGATTATAGTTATAGTATAGTTTGCATCTCTCCAGATAGTGGCCTACTCCTCAGTGCACAAACTCCTCTTAAGGAGACATTAAGACATTTCAAAAGAATGAATTCCATATAATTGTCTCACGTGTCTGGACAGCTGTCGCAGGCATTGACATGCAACACTCATGAAGACACATCTAATCCTTTGTTTTCAAATCCTGATGTCCAGTTTAAGATGCACATGCATTTCCAGAGGTCACAAATCCCTCTTTCTTTCCAGCACCTCCTCCAACTGCCTGCCTCTGAAATTCTTTCTTTTTATAATCCAGTTGATTACTGATATTTTCTCATATTGAAAATGGAAACAGGATATTCATAATGTACTAAAGTAAAATGTGTTTCAAAGGTTTCACGTTGAGTTTTTGTTTTTAAAATAACTGTAATCAGAGCATCAATTCTGTTTTTTTTTTTTTTTTTGGGAAGAGTTCTTGCTGACAATTAAATGTGTTATTTCCAGGTGTGAAGGTCTGGTGTCATATTAGTTTGTGTTTGGGCTGTCCTGCCTGCTGGCTGGATTGTCTGGGATTATCCCATAACGATTGAATGACCTTCACAAATCCTTTCCTCAACTTTAATATAGTGAGCATTGAACTCTATTCCAGCAGAACTACCTGATATACCTAACCGAAGCCTGTCATGATTATTGATTAATAGTCTTATTGTGGTCATTTGTTCTAATCACACTTATTTGAGATAATCACAATAATTGTGCAGTTTAAATTTCAATCACATTTTGCTAAAGAAAGAATTTACAAAAAACAATTAGTTGTAAAGTACATAAAGATAGTCTTCATTCATACAAAATGGAGGTTTGTGGGTTTAATCAGACTGCATTATAATATATTATAATTATTTTATATTATATATTATATTATTTTATTTTATTTTATATTATAGAAATATTAATATTCATTTTCACAGCATTAAAGAAAATTAAGCAGTTTTATTAAGCAGTTTTGTTCATGTAAGCAACATGAACAAAACTGAAAAAATGAAATTATTTGTATGACAGTGAAGACACCACAAAATTCAAGATCTTTCAAGA
Source organism: Chanodichthys erythropterus (assembly GCF_024489055.1). Taxonomy (NCBI): domain Eukaryota; kingdom Metazoa; phylum Chordata; class Actinopteri; order Cypriniformes; family Xenocyprididae; genus Chanodichthys; species Chanodichthys erythropterus. The sequence goes on along the minus strand of NC_090238.1, from coordinate 6,636,187 downwards.
GCCTAAGTTCAAAATTCAAGACCCTAAAACACTGACTGTACCTGATGATACTAGCAGCTCAAAACACAAAAACCCTGATATGAAAGACCCACTTAACAAGTTCTACATTTTGCCCTACGTTGTTGAAAATCTTTTAGAAATTTGCCATACTACAAATCTGAAATGGGTTGCAAACGCTTTTTGCAGATTATTGTAGCAAAGAACTGCCAATTTGAGAAGAAGACACTCTCTGAACAACATGTACAACAACCAACCACAGTATGTTTAATGGTATTTAAAAAAATAAACAAACTGTGATTGGTCGCTTAATAGGCTTGTTGTGATAGTCGGTGTTACCGGTGATACACGGTGTTTAACCCACCTACCGGTCATAGCACTTGACCACTGGCACCGTCCCCATCGTGTTGAAGTTTTAGCCTATAGCAATAAAGCACTTAATTCTGTTAGTGACTACGTGCCTTCGTAATTTAGCATAAGCGGAACAAGCGCCGCAGTAAAGCAGCAGCCGGTGTCCGATTTCATTTATCATTTGAGGAGAGTGAGGCGAGCTAACTGGCAAAGGATGGCGTAAGATCTGGTTTCAAAGCAAAATGGAAAAGCACCTATTTGGAAATATTTTGGATTCAAACCAAATGGCAACAGGGAACTAAGTTTTTGATGTTCATTCGTTTCATATTCGATGGTTGTGCGGTGTTTTTGTTTTGTTTTTTGCTGAAAAAGGCAGGCACTTATTTAACGAATAGTGAATTTTTTTATATAATTTCTTGTTTGATACTTGCACGATGTGTGCAGTGGTTCATTTTGTTAATGCTACTGAATTACCGCTAATTAAAGTGAAAGTAAATTGAGACGTCTGCACGACCGCATTTTCGGCCACCCGAAATCCCCGACACGCAACCCCGGTGACACCGGGATTACCGTTTTTTTACACGTCGATTAACCGTTGGAAAAAATCCGTCACCTCAACATCCCTATCGCTTAACATTTTTTTGATGGAGATTTGAGATTAGAATTTCTGTCAATCCAAATGTAATAAGTAGGTGACTGACTAAAATGAAACAGAATTTCCATTTAGGCATTCTCTCCGTATTTACGATTCTTTGCAGCCCACTACTATTAACGTGCTGGATCCTTCATTGGAAACCGAAAGTAACTCACTCCTGTTAAATGTTTACTCTTTGAATTCTTGCACCCGAACAATTCAAGTTGATGCCATTATGATTAAAAGTTTGCTAAGAAGTATTTCCTACTAAAGCAAAAGCGTATAGCACAATAGTCAGAGTGGCCTGGGATTGCAACATGCCCAGGGCATTATAGGTTGTTGAAGTTTTCCTACCTATTTGGCTGTTTTCTCTAATCAGCTAGCACCAATTTCTAACATTTCTTCTGCCAATTTCTAACATTTCTACTGTATAGGCAAGTTTTATTGAAAGTCACATTAACCATTGGTTGATGCATGATCATTTACTATAAGTTTTGTGATGGGAGGATGATATCATATGCAATTTTTTCAATGGTTCTTTGTAGGGGTGACCCCGAATAGTCGACGATTCGAATCTTCGATAGGAGGAGCCTGATTCGACTACCAATCTCACAGTTGAATCGTCGCAGAGGTGTTATGAGACGAGATATGGGGGTGCTCAATATCTGATTTTACATAGACATACTGGTTCTTTCCCAATAGGTTAATATACAGCCCATTATGTTAATACTATAAATAAAAATGTGAAAAAAGAAGCTTTTAATAAATATTTTTAATGTACGTGAATAAATCCAACCTGTGACCGATTTAAGTTTCACATCCATGATCCGTGACCGGCAGATGAGCATCTTTACGGCAGGGATTAAATCTTCAACAATGTCTGGGATAAAGTGTAGAATTGGATGCACTTTGAAATGGTAAAAGATGATCGAAAAAACTTCTTCAATGTATGTTAAAGCATCTATTTTCCTCTGTACCTCTCACTGAGAGAAAAGAACATGTTATCAGTATGTTTTGGGAAAGTTTCCTGCTCAGAGCAGAGCTCAGATCAACTTCAGCCTTGAAGAAGCTGTGAATCGTGTATGTGCGCTAAGTGTTTTGTGCAGGTCCCTTTGTACTGGACAACTGGCATTCTGCTTGAGACTAGCAGATACCATGTCATGACCCCAAAAGGACATCCGGTACCTAAATCCAGTGTCCCCCTCGTCATCACTGTGACAAAGGGAGATATGCTTCTTACTATCTGTCCACGTGTGGAAAATTTCTAATCTTGCCTATTTTTCTTAGCCAATTAGAATCATTCAACCTGAAGTAATGACGTAGTTAGTTGACTCTGTTAGAGTATAACTGTTGTGGAAATGTGAATGTACGCGGAGCGGCCTACGAACTCCTTGTGAGACTTGAAGCTGGCTTCTGCTGATGAAACTGCAAACTATTCTTCATTAAGTTTTTCTTCAATTTTTTTTTTTTTTTTTAAACTCTGGGTCTTTATTCAACATATCTGGTTTCAAGGGTCCTAAACTGTTTATCCCCAACATTTGAATTTTGTCTCTGTTTGCACTTAAAGGAACCTACACACACCAGTAACCTTTTAGCCCTGATGAAGGCCTGTGTGCTGAAATGCGTTGGCAAAATAAATTATTGATCTTTTAGCTCTAGTTTTTGTTTATTTTTGATCCCTCAATGCCACAAGTGTTGCTGGTATTGTTCATAAATAGCTTTGTTTTTATTCCATGCACCTTGTTGGACATGTGAAGATGCACCAGATGAATTATACTACACCCCTTTAAGTCACAGAGATAAGTAGAAAACAAAGCAGAAAAAATATTTGACACCCTTTGCCAGAAAAACTATAGCAAATGATTAGTTTTCCATAAAAACTCTCACCGAATCAACCTGCTACCTTGTAAACTATACTTTCATGTGAAAACAATGACTATATTTTTTCCATGCAGGCTAAACTTGTCATATTTAAGTGCTAAATGCATCAGTCGGTCAGTGAACGGACTGCGAGTGTGATGTCTGAGACTATTTGGACATAAACAGTGATGTGCCAACTCTATTTTGCCACTTAAGCAAACAGTTTTAAAGAACTTCCTGAATTCCTCAATCACACCAGCTGCTGTTTCCACACAGGGATTATTGTGCTCACAGATCTATTTGCATTTGTTTAGCTCTCAGAAGAGTTAAGCTCCTTCCACCCCGCAATCAAAATGCAAATCCAAATTGATATGAAGCGTGACCAATGGGAATTCCATGCATTACACTGGGGAAAGAGGGACGAGAGGCCATATCTGAACTTTTCCTGATCTGTAACGCATCAACTGTCCATCATGGACCAACTGAAATATAGTGCTGCAGGAATGAGTCCTAAAACCCAGAAATGATTTCTTCCGGTCCCATCGTTCTGAAGGCAGTGGGTTTTTTTAATGGGTTTTTAGTTAACACAAGCTCAAGATATTTTCTTTCACATTTTATTTTACCAGATAAAAAATACATTACTACTACTACCACCTCACTCATTATTTTTTAAACTTTTATGTGTCTTGAAAAAGTCAGTTTCAAACAAGTGTCTAAATGGGAAATTAAACATCACGGCAAACAGAAAATTACTATTCTGCTTTGTTTTTATAAACGTGCTGTTGCAAATTATTCTAACTCAAATTTTCCAACTTACAGATTTAAAGAATTGCCTTAAGCTTAAAGGTGGTGATGCTGAAGTCATGTGACCATGGTATAGTTCACTTATTGCATATGTTTAGATTTCTATTTCTGCCAATTGCAGAAGGCTTCAAAAAGGCTTTACAATTTGTGAAGATTATTTTGATGAAAAAAACAAACAAACAAACAAAAAAACTTAGAATCAAAAACTTTTGTTGGTTACAGAGCTTATTTTCTGCAGTAATCCAAAAGCCTATGGAAATATCCTATTGTCCTAATTGAAAGATCCTAAAATCCTACTTTTTGTCAAGGGAACTAGGGTCAGGCTAACTTTTAGATTGGCCTACAAAAATACGTCATCCCTGCAGCACTCTATACTCTTTTAAATGCTGACCAGCTTGCAATAGCCTCAAAAGCTTACAATTCAAACACAAAAGGCCCTATCATACACCTGGCGCAAAGCAAGTGTTTTTTGCTACTGTCAGCCCGACGCAGTTATCATTTTCACGTCCTGCGCCACATTGTTTAAATAGCAAATGCATTTGCGCCCATTTGTGTGCCCATGGGCATGTTTGACTGAAAACGAGGTGTGTTCAGGCGCATTGTTGGCGCGTTGCTATTTTGAGGCAACTACTGCGCCATTGCCCAACTAAAACCTGGTCTAACGTCAATGGCGCAATATTTGTTTTGTAATTTAAAGAGCACATTAGTAGTATGTGCCTATAGGCAGGTGCACTACGCACGTACACTCTGCTTATCACACACACAGGGATGCATGCCTCACACAAACATGGCAAATATTACAAATAAACGGATTACAATGTAAAAGATTATTATTGTGTGCATAAAGATAAAAATGCTTCGGTGGAATCCGTTTTTTCCCATAGATGGTCTGCTCACACGCTTTAACCTTGTGCATGAGCAGATCCGTTTCCTCACTAGAGAAGCATTCAGTTTTTCCGCTTGCAAATTCCACCATGTAAATAGCGAATCCACCCTGATGCAAGCGCAGCTGGCTTTTAAAGGTGCTAAAGAGGATCTTTTCGTTGACTGAGAAACCAAAGACCGTTACTGTGGATTCATTTTGTCGGACTCACCGCAGGTAACTCATAATCTGCAGTTGTTACTCCTGTCTCCGGACAAAAACATTGCATGTGGCGCCTGTGGAGTGTGGAAAGTTACTGGAGCGCGCAGCCGCGCTCGTCTCTCACAAGGAACGTCACGGCAGTGATTGACAAGCAGAGGGCCAATCGTTTACACGATGATCACGTAAACAAAGCACAGATGATGTATATTAATATTATTCCTTTCAGTGCACCTAATAAATAGTCTTTTATCAGTTAGTAAAGACAGTTTCAAGTAATATTGCAAGAATGTATAAAACAAAACATCCTCTTTAGCACCTTTAAAGGGAATGGGAGACGAGACTCTGATTGGTTTATTGCACGTTACGCCCAAAAACACCCATTACTCATTAAGAGAATAGGGACAACCCTTTTAGACCATGCACATTTTTCCCGTCCTTAAAGTAGCAAAAGTGGATTCGGACACCCCCCAAACGTACTTGTGCTGTGCGCTTTAGACCATGCGCTTAGATCGTTAAAATATGGCCCAAAGACTTTACAGTCCTGTACAATAAAAACAAAAATATTCCAGATTTCCAGCTTTTCTGAAGAAAACATGAGTGGTCCTAAGACAAAGGTGTTTCTGTGGTGTTCTGAATAGACGTTAACATGTTCCTGTGTATGGTGTACTGGATGGCTGTCAGGGTGTTTCTTGTTCTACAGTAGGTAGTTGCTAGAATGTTGCTCTGAAAGGTGTTCTGAGTGGTTAACAGGGCATTGATATGCAGTTGGTGAGGTTTTTTTTTTTTTTTTTTAGTAAAAGCCATGTTGGTATTTATATTGCAAATGTGATAGCCTGAAATGTATATCAATGAGATCTTTATAAGAATATAGCAGACTACTTACATAAAATTACAAAAATAGCAGTTGTCAATAATATTTCTTAGTAAGATGATATTTAAATTAGGGCTGTCAAACAATTAATCGTGATTAATCGCATATAAAATAAAAGTTTGAGTTTGCCTAATATATGTGGGTATACTGTGTAATTATTATGTATATATAAATACAAACACATTCATGTATATATTTGAGAAATATTTACAAGTATATGTATTTATTTATATTTTTATATAATTTATATTATATATAAATAATACTTTGTACATAGCATATTTCTCTTAAATATATACATTAATTTGTGTGTATTTATATATACATATTAAAGGGTTAGTTCACCCAAAAATGAAAATGATGTCATTAATGACTCACCCTCATGTCGTTCCAAACCCGTAAGACTTCTGTTCATCTTCAGAACACAGTTTAAGATATTTTAGATTTAGTCCGAGAACTTTCTGTTCCTCCATTGAAAGTGTTTGTACGGTAGACTGTCCATGTCCAGAAAGGTAATAAAAACATCAAAGTAGTCCATGTGACATCAGTGGGTTAGTTAGAAGTTTTTGAAGCATCGAAAATACATTTTGGTCCAAAAATAACAAAAACTACGACTTTATTCAGCATTGTCTTCTCTCCCAGAATCCTTTCCATTGACTTGATTCCATTTAACTGATTCCATTGAATCCTTTCATCTGTCGGCATTGGTAATGCACTTTTACGTCACCGTGGTTGTTTTTGCCGATTAGGATATCTTTCTCCAAGGCCGCTTTCAGGCTTTCTCCATGTGGAGAAAGCCTGAAAGCGGCCTTGGAGTTGTTTGTTTGTTTTATGCTGCATTGCATTTTATTTTTGATTTAATAAACTTCAGTTATCATTTTGAAACATCAACAAGCCTCTTTGGATCTATTCATGCTACTTTGGACGCATCAGAAATATGGCATCATCAACTCTCACAGTGGCCAAGAAACAAGGGACAAAATTGGAAATTTGAAGCTTGTTTTGCCGCTACAATAGATTAAAGTACATTGTTGAAATTTGCTGTTGAAAACAGCTGACCCACTTTGCATTTGGAGCACTGTCTATTTAAAACAATCATATCTCTAAGACAAACAACAAGGAACTTTGCGATATACAGTTTTAATGAATCTTTTATAACTCTGGGTTGGATAAACAAGCTCTACACTCACTGTCCCAATTCCATCACTGTAAATATCACATAATTTATCTTAATGTTTCCATTTAATGGTGTGGCCTGGTTCTTTTTCAGACCTACTGTGCTGAATGCAGCGTTTGTTCTTGATGAGACGCAGGCTGCACATCTGCAAAGCTCAGATTCCAATCCAGTGAGCGACTGAAGACTGCACAATCTGAGCCAAACAGGAGTCAAAGTGTCACCGATGTGTACAGAAGTATGGGCGGCCATTTATAATTCAGCAGCTCCAGTTTGGCAAACAGAGACCGCAGGGGTACGTCAGTGAGGGGAAAGATGACAGAAAATCCCTGTCGTGATGAAAAAGTAAATGAGAGGTCACGCATCTCGCCTGTATCCATCTACATAATTATATCAGGGCCGTGTGATGACATCTGGAGGATCTGCAGATGTTTCACCAAGTCATTAGAGTGCAATTGGAAAGGATGAAATTAAAATAGTCCACTGGTCGGTTTATGAAGGTAAAGAGTGATTCAATGACATGGAAAATGGTGGTTGCAATGATGCATTAGAGTAATCTTGAATCCCATGCAACAGGCCTGATGTCTGTTGCTCTGTCCCAGAGGGCATAAATAATTGTGGTACATGTGTCTGTAAACTCTTGTTTGATCACTATAATCTCTGACCAATGCTATCCGAAAGTCAAAAGGCACTGTAACAGCAGGCATTTAATCTGCATCTGCATTTAATCTGCAACGCTACACATGCATACATGCATTCTAAACAAATACACTCATGCCAAATGTTAGAAAGCAATGCATTTTAATCCCCAGACATCCTATATATAAAGCACTGCAATGGGTTTGTGTCTTAGCATCGAGTTTTTCATGCACAAATACATCTGGATGAAGTTAGACACATAAAAGTTGGACCAACATCTTTTAAGAATCTTTTCATGCTATGTGACCTGTATCAGATCAAATTGAGAAACTTGGCGAGTTCGGTTTCTCGCACGCAGCCTGTGGGGGAAAAGTGCAGAGCAGCTGCTGTCGATCAGATGGTTAAAATGCCTGAGGATTCATGTATACCGCAGTATATAAACACCTCAACGGTTGTGATAAGTGATACTAGCAACAGAACATGTCCTGCTATGGTTACTGCTATTATAATGACACACACAACATAAGCTCTCAATTAGAGGAAAGACAAGAGAGGATCAGCATAAATCAAACATGGCCTAATTTATTTTCCTGATAAATGTCCCTGGTCTTATTGTGCACATTATTCAAAAGAGGAAAAAAAAAAAAAAAAAAAGAGGATTTATAATCAGTCATCAAAATTAAAGAAAAAGTAAAAACTCTCCTCACCAACCACTTGATATCAAGAATCATTCATGTCCAAAACTTAATTAGAAATATACTCACTGTAGAACCATGAGAAATCCCTCTAATTACAAACTTATCAATTTTCTGAGTGAAAGTGTTTAATGATAACATTTGTGTACTTTTACATTACTAACCTTTTACCTTAGCTTACCTTATTTACTACTTTAATTTACAACTATATTTAGATATGCCTACAAATTACACACGTTAATTCAATTGAGACAGAGCCCGTTTTGTCCTAATGTTCCTTATATATAACTCAGCCAGAGTTAAATTAGTTCACTTCCGAATAAAAATTTCCTGATGATTTACTCGCCCCCATGTCATCCAAGATGTTCATGTCTTTCTTTCTTCAGTCAAAAAGCAATTAAGTTTTTTGAGGAAAACACTCCAGGATTTTTCTCCATATAGTGGACTTCAATGGGGTTCAATGCAGCCTCAAAGGACTCTACGTGATCCCAGACGAGGAATAAGGGTCTCATCTACCGAAACGATCAGTCATTTTAAAAAAAAAAAAAAAAAGTATATACTTTTCAACTACAAATGCTAATCTCGCACTGTTCTGTGATGCGCCAGGGGTGTGATGGTCACGCGTGATGTAGGCGGAAGTACCGTGGTAGGGCAAAAAACTTCATCTAATTTTCTCCTCCAACTTCAAAATTGTCCCGATATCATTGTTTTACTTTTTTTTTTTTGTAAAGGGCATTTGGCTTAATCTTGGCAACTTCGCTTTATAGACACTGGATCGATACTTCTGCCTATGTCACGCATGACCTTTGTAACGTGATTACGTCATGCGTGTGTATCGCAGAGCAGTGCAAGATGAGCATTTGTGGTTAAAAAGTATATAATTTTACTTTTATTTTTTTTAGAAAATACCCAATTGTTTCGCTAGATAAGACCCTTATTCCTTGTCTGGGGTCATGTAGAGCTCTTTGAGCTGCACTGAAACTGACATTGGACCTTCAACCCATTAATAGTAGCACTTGACCCAGTAATAGTAGCACTTACCTCGATTTCTATATCCATCTATTTGTGTATATTAAAAAAAAATAAATAAATCCTTGCTAAGAGCACTTTACTGTCATAACTGTGACTTCACACAGCACTTACATACTGTTGTTCTCATGTTGACTTGATTGATTCTACTGTTCTCATTTGTAAGTCGCTTTGGAGAAAAGCGTCTACTAAATGTAATGTATTGTAAACCCCAGTGAAGTCCAATATATGGAAAAAAATCCTGGAATGTTTTCCTCAACAACTTTAATTTCTTTTCGACTGAAGAAACAAAGACATGAACATCTTGGATGACATGGGGGTGAGTAAATTATCAGAAAATTTTCATTCAAAAGTGAACTTATCCTTTAAGGCTCGAGACTCCATAAAGAGGTCCCAGAGGGTCCCGAGCCTCTGGAACAGTCCGGTTCCAAGATATTGCCACTTCCTGTCCAGCTTTGACCCAATTCAAGTTGGGGCTCCAGATTCCAGGTATGGAGGGGTCACCCAGTGGGCCAACTATGTTGGGAGTATGGAGCCCCAATTCAGCTTTCTTCCCAAGATATGGTCACTTACTGTGGAAATTTGACCGGGCATAACTCGAGAACCAGGCTGACTTGAGGCTAAATACTCCGAAGATGGGAGGCCCACTAAGAGACATCTGTAAGCCTAGAATATGGAGCCACAACTCGGCTTGGCTCCTGAGATATACCCGGTCAGACTTCCAGCTTGACTCCAGCTATAACTCTACAGTCAAGCTGACTCAAGGCTCAACTGGCCTGGACCCCCAGCAACTAACACATACCCATCCCATCCAGGGCTAAAGTACCTATTAAAAGCCCATGCCAGACTTCTGACTTTATTCCTAAAATAACTTAAATTTCTAAAATATACATCAACTAATGACTATGACTTAATATGTACACTTACCCTAATAAATATCTTGAAAGGTAAAAATAAATAAAGAGACCTTTTCATGCCAAACACCAAACTTCTGTGCAAATACTGTAAGAATAGAAATAGAAATAGAATGAATAGAAACAATGGTTTCATTGGTTTCGCAAACAATGGTTATAGTAAAATTCACATTATATAGTCATAGACTGTGTAAACTGGTCAGCAAAGCTCTGTGCCTGTCAATCATTTTGCACTTTCGGGTTGTCTGAAATTGCTTATGGCACATTTAAAGCCTCTCAGTGAGAGCAGAATAAATTGACAATTCATCCTCAGGAAAACCTTTAGAGATGGTTTATAAATCTGAGTGCATGTAATTCAAGCAACATGCAGCATTTCTACAGTAAAATCTGCAGAGCTCTTGAGGGGTCTAAAAGGCTGGATCAGTCTTTAATGTCATGGGCTGTATGGGAACAGAAAGACCATGATATTAATCTAAATCCTGCTTCTCGTCTCAAAAGTGAAGTAAAATTTAAGACTGGCATAAAATAAAATCCCATCAACATTTAATTTTACCTTTGCTAAATTCAAGGAATGAACAGTGAAGCAAAAGTGATTTTTAGCACCTGAGGTGAGACTGACTTCAGTAAAGCAGAAAAACATCTGGGGTTTATCGAAATCGAGACATGATAACAACCCAACAGAAAGCAGCTACACCAGACCAATTAACCCACCGTCTAACGAACAGCAGACCTTCTGCAAACTGTCACACACGCAACGACCACCCTTATTTCATTACTGTTTCATGAGATCTATTGTGTCATATGTTATGTGGAGTGAATATCAGATGAACGTGACCTTTATTTTATGCTGTGCCTGAAGATGGAAGAAAGTGGGTCATGTGATCTGCTGAAGTTCATGCACAGGCGTTGAGAATGACCCTTTGTGAATGTGCAATTACTTTTTTCACATCCTGGCTGGCATATGTTGTGTGTGACACAATAAAAAAATATTGTGTATATTCATTTAGATCAGTCAGATTACCACTATTTAAATAGACTGACAGTGACCTGTAATTTTCTAACCCTTACAGACTGGAAGATGAAAAAAAAACCAACAAAGGGTATCTCAGACATGTTGGAATGAATCATGACATTGATGTGTGAACATGAATCTCAACAGTGGCATCTGATGACAGCTAAACCTACAGATCCTCAACACATGCGGACATACATGTGGACTGAAATGCACGTTTACATCAGAATATACAGGTAACCTGTCATTTGTGCTCGCTTCAATATGAAGCATCTCCTTTCAAATGCTTTATGACAGACATATATTTTGCTTTTTAATAGAAGAATGTTTTTACTTTGTGTCTACAAAATCTACCAACAGCCTTGTCAATGAAAGTGAGTTTGCCAAAATATAATAAATTAGGATTCCTGAAATAAATTTAAATTGAGGTAGTAAATGAGATGAAGAAATGCAATTCGAATGTAAAAGAGGATTTAGAATGAAAATTAAATTCAAAATTTAAGACAAGGCAAGCAAAGTTTGCAGGCAAAAAAAAAATAAAAAAAAAATAGTATTCACTTGAAAAAGCATTGTTTTGAAAAAAAAAATAATAAAAAGAAGAACATAAAAAGAAAGAAATATAAAATAAACAAAAAAGTATCAAGTTGAATGATGGACAGACAGACATATGGACAGACAAGTTAGGGTTGAGAACCTGTTCTTATCCAGAACCGCTAGTGTTAAAGTGAAAAATGTCAATGTTTCTGTTCCGAAAACGGTTCTGGTGTGATGAGTGGGTGAAGTGTGAGGAGTGTATCCTTTAATAGAGACATCTCACCTCATGAATATTAAAAGCAATAAGTGCACTGAAAAGCCCTCGCACTACTCATAGGTCAAATATCAATGCAGAGAGAGAGAAAGAGAGAGAGAGATGCACAAAGCTGCACAAATTAATCTTTAAAAGATCGCATTCTCAATTTCATCACCCACATGATCTAATTCCTGAAGGACAATGATTCACCCATGTATATTAAACCTTTGACAAAAATAAAAGCGCTACATACAATCTGCGTTTGCGCTGCTGCTGATCTAGATAGAGTTGTCAAGTATAGATATAAACTGCTTCACAAACAATCTTTTCAAACACACAGTATCATTTTTTCTGTTACAAATATTCCAATTATCACAGAAGTATAAAAAAGTTTATTATTCAGATAGAAACGCTGATGTCTATATTACCGATCAAAATCACCTTTTGAAAGTAACTGGACTTCAAATAACGACTGTATCGATTGCATTGTTACGCCACTAGGTGGCAACAAATTACTGTTAAAAATGTGTCTATCACTGAATCATTCTTTCAGAAACAAGTGAAGTCTTTATGAATCCAACAATCAAAAATATTCTGTTTCACCTGTCTGGATCTTACATGTGTGTTCAAGCATCGTATTTGTGATGAATTTGTGGAAACACTTTATAATAAGGTTTATCTGTTAACAGTTAATGTATTAACTAACATGAACTAACTATGAGCAATACATTTTTACTGTATTTGTTCATCTTTGTTAACCTTAGTAAATAAAAATACAGCTGTTCATAATTTGTTCAATTTACTTCACAGTGCATTAACTAGTGTTACCAAAAACAAGTCTTGATTTTAATAATGTATTAGTAAATGTTGAAATTAACATTAACAAAGATTAATGAATGCAGTAGAAATGCAGTTCATTATTTGTTCATGTTAATGTAGTTAACTGATGTTACCTAATGAACCTTAATGTAAAGTGTTAGTGAATTTGTTGAGATTAGATTGTGTTTGTTATAATCATTTTACAAGTATAATAAACACAAAAAGGACTGTTTAAGTCGAGTAACAAGTCCATCCTGCTCACTACAGTACATACTGGATCAGAATAGGCCAAGATTAAAATCCCATAATCACCACAAGTCTCATATGTGCCCCCAAAGCAATTACATCTTCTAATTCCCCATGACAGAAGTCCATGTTTAGGACTGTGCTGTGATCACAGTGACTAAAAGGCCATGAGACACATCGGTGCTGACAGCTCCTTCAGCGACTGAAGAGTTCCAGTATCGATCAAAGTCTCTGTGCATTATCAGAGCTCTTGGCTCGTCGCGAGGTGCGAAAGTCTCTTCACAGAACAGCTGCACACATGATGTGTGTGTGTGTCTGTAAAGGGCTGATGAAAGGAAAAGGCCATGCAGGAAAGAGGCTGTAAACAAGTGTGTGTGATTGGCTGTTGGAAGTGCTCTCAAGCGGGTGGCACAAGAGCACTTGAGAGCACAGTTACTGCCAGAAATGATTCAGGATTCACAACGGCCCCTAAGCAACTATGACCTGTAATAGTGAAGGCTTCATTTTGCTAAGGGTTTGATGGGGGTTAATGGAATATTAGCTGCGGTCATAGCAACTATTCCTAACAAATAATTTACAACAAATTTGTACGTCAAGTCATTTTGTAAACATGCTCAATTGCTTAAAGAGCTGGGTGAAAAATATTTTTTTAAATGACGTCTATGTGGTGTTTTTAATGTGCTTTAAAGGGATAGTTCACCCAAAAATAAAAAATAAAAATAGATATTTATCTGCTTACGCCCAGGGCATCCAAGATGTAGGTGACTTTGTTTCTTCAGTAGAACACAAATTATGATTTTTAACTCCAACCGTTGTCGTCTGTCAGCCGTATAATGTGTGTCAATAGGAACTCCATCTCAAAGTCAAAAAAAAAAAAAAAAAAACATGCACAGACAAATCCAAATTAAACCCTGCGGCTCATGACGACACATTGATGTCCTAAGACATGAAATGATCGGTTTGTGTGAGAAACTGAACAGTATTTATATAATTTTTTACCTCTAATACACCACTATGTCCAACTGCCTTGAGCATCTGGTCAGTGAGGTCTGAACGCGCTCTGACAACCGAAGTGATCACTGCCGTCGTGAGAGCGCGATCAGACCTCACTAACCAGATACTGAACGCAGTTGGACACAGTGGTGTATTAGAGGTAAAAAATTATATAAATACTGTTCGGTTTCTCGCACAAACTGATCATTTTGTGTCTTAGGACATCAACGAGCCGTAGGGTTTAATTTGGATATGTCTGTGCGTGTTTTTTTGACTCTTATAGATGGTGTTCCCATTGCCATGCATTATACGGCTGACAGACGGCAACGGTTGGAGTTAAAAATCATCATATGTGTTCTACTGAAGAAAAGTCACCTACATCTTAGATGCCCTGGGGGTAAGCAGATAAACATCAAATTTTCATTTTTGGGTGAACTATCCTTTTAAGACAAGCCATGTACAAAAAAAAAAAAAAATCGGGTAGATTTAGCAATATAGTGGGTGAATTATAAGGATGTATTACAATGATATGATGAACTATATACCTTTATCCACTGACATTCTGAGTTGTACAAAGCTTTTCTAAGGATGCTGATTTTCAGAAGGAAGCTTTCTGACTCAGATGGCGAAGGGGAACATGGTTTGTGTAACATTAGCAACACATTATTAGCCGTTTGATAATGTAGGTAAGTAAAAGGCCAATCATATATTAATTACCGTTATGTGTCCAATGTTGTAGAGAGCGATACTTAAAACACTGATACATTGACTTGTAGACAAGCCTGTATAATTTTGCTCTTCCACTTCTTCTAAATCAGTTTCTTGTTCAAACATATATGGCTGAATTAAACCAATATTTCCACTTGCCATCGTGTATTGTTTACTACAGTAAAACTGAGCGAGTGGATCTCTGAGCTGGTGCAAGTGGAGGCGGAGACTAATTTGCATATTCATAGATCTGCATATACTAAATGAAGCAAGGGTGTAGAGTTACATTCAAGCCATTTTAAGGCATGAAATTATTTTCACAGGAAAAAAAAAACATTTTAATATGTCATTTTGGTGTTTGAAAATTATTGACTACAGGGGGACTAACAATTTTGCATTTCAGATGAAGTTCTTAGTTATTTCATTTAAGTATTAATTATCAAAAAAAAATCAAAAAGGTAGAAAGTTAAAAAACAAACTACAAGATAGAAAGATAAAAACAAACAAAAAACAAGGTAGAAAGATATAAAATCTAAATATACACAAGGTACATTAAAAAACCCACAGGGTAGAAAGATAAAGCATAAAACAAAAAGGTAGAATACGGGTATAAAAAACAAACAAATCACAAAGTAGAAAAATATAAAAACAAACAGTAACATTTTAGTATAGGGAACACATATTCACTATTAACTATGACTTTTCCCTCAATAAACTCCTCATTTACTGCTTATTAATAGTTAGTAAGGTAGATGTTAAGTTTAGGTGTTGGGTAGGATTAAGAATGTAGAATAAGGTCATGCAGAATAAGGAATTAATATGTGCTTAATAAGTACTAATAAATAGCCAGTATTCTAGTAATATGTGTGCTAATAAGAAACTAGTTAAAAGACCCAAAAATAAAGTGTCACCAAACAAACTACAAGATAGAAAGTTAAATTAGAATAAAGTTAAATTAGAATAAAATTTAATTAGAATTGGTCTGTGACCAAGCACTGTGTGATTAATCGTTAAAAGATTGCAAACTCGATTCAAACACCCACGCAATCTCATTCCTAAATGACAACGATTCGCTCGTGTCTATTAAACCTGTGACAAAATCACACTGGAACATTCAGATCTGCGCTTGCACTGTCGCTGACCCAGAGAAAGCAGCTGTATAGTTATGAAACTGTTTTACAAACAGTATTTTCAACCACACAATATTGTTATTTCTGTCTTACAAATATTCCAGCTGCATCGATTACATCGTTACGCCACCAGGTGATGGCAAGTGACTGTTAAAAAAATGTGTTTGTCAATGAGTGCGTTTACATGCGATTATAATGGGATTTTGGAAACTTGCAATTAAACTTCACCTCATGTAAATGGAATACTTCGATCAAATGAATGCGATTAAGTTCATAATCGTAGTAGCCATAATCGCATTGAACTAGGTGGTACGCTGATTTTAATTGCAATAAAAAGGCATGTAAACACTTTAATCGCATTATTACCGCTCTAATCAAAGTGTGCATGTGCTCGAAAGTACACGGATGCAGTGTGTTGTTCGCACAATTTTATGAATGAACTCAGTGACATTATTCTTCAGAGTTTTCTCTTCTCTAAAATCGTTAAACTCTGTCAACACAACTTGCTCCGCAGTCTCTGCTCGCAATCTCTATATTCATCGAGACGGCGTGAAGAACCCGGCATTGCGATGTTCTTCACTGAATACTATCCAGTACGTCCATAAAAATATATATTTTGAATTTGATGTGAGTAGATTAAAACACTGGCCAGTAACATGCACCTGTATGCCTGTCTGAGTGTGGTATAACCATACTTATTAGCGAATAATCAGAATAATGAAAATTGCATGTAAACTGGAGTGAAGAGTTCTGCTTGTGTCATGTCTTACTGCGATTAAGATCTTACTCTGATTATTAGAAATAATCACATTATTGGTGCACATGTAAACATAGTCAATGAATCATTCATTCAAGAGATTCATTCAAAAACACTGATTCCTCCAGTAATGAAACAAGGGCTGTGTCCGAAATCGCATACTCGCTCAGGTAGGTACTTATTTTGGTAAGTAATTACTTCAAAAAAAGTATGTTCTATGGTATGAATGTAATCCAGACGTACTTCACCATGTTGTCATTATAATGTGACTTACTAGCATCAGTTACATCGCTTCACTGCCATTCATAAATCCTCTCCCGTGGCCTCATGGGATAGTAAAGTGTCCATCGTATGCACACTTCAGAAGTAGTAGGTCACCTGGGTACTTTTTGCCTTCTCTTTTTATGAGTACTGTGGATTCAGACATACTTCTTTTGTAACATACTGGCTAAAAGCCAATCAGAAGAGATAATCAACTGCATAGCAACACCCTAGCAACCAGCCATTATCAAATAATTTACAGACAATCATCTGACTGACACCTTGTATTAAACACAGTAAAATGAACTGAAAAGTTCAGGTGTTTTAGTGCAAGATTTAGATTTATCTAGATTTAAATTTATAAAGTGTCATTTCATACACCCAAGAGAAGTCTTTAGTTTCTCATGCAAGGCACATTTTTAACAGAAAACACATTTGCAGTCTACTTGGAAAGCAGAAATTTATACCGTCTGCTTGGGTTTAGACACACCCGCTCAATCTTGAATCTATAACCCGTCTGGTATAAACTTCATCAGGAGCTGACTGAAGCAGAGGAGAGCTGTTTCTAATAAATACTGGGTGCTAAAACATGGTGATCAATTCTCTTTGGCTCGAAGCAGGACAGTAATTGGTTCCCCGTTGCGAAATGATAAACGAATGCTGACCAAGTGCATCTCGTCTCATCTGATTGGGTTTTAAACATGTAACGCTCATAATTCAACATGATTTTCTGTCATAGAGTGTGTAAAATTTTGAAGTAATGATTGATAATTGTGGTGATATATTGCTATGGGGCCTGTTGCATAGACACAGCAGTGAACATGTGAAAGTGTATAAGATGTGTCCTCTGAAAATGTGTTTCACATCGGATTGAAGATAAATATCTAATACTTGCACTACATATTTTACTTCTTGCCTTCGCATATAAAAACTAACCACAAAAATACATTTAAACTAGTCCGTTTATTTGTAAAAACAAAAGAAAAAAAAGAAATTGTACATATTACTTCAAAAGTACTACAAGAGCTAAATAATATACATGTTAACATGATTTTCAGAGACATAACCTTACTAACCTTGTCTCTGTAAGTGTCCAATATTACTTTTTTACTTGGTTGTCATAACTTAAGTCAAGATTAGAAAGCAATTTTATGACTTTAAGATCATCTTACCACACATAACTTATGTCTTGTCTCTATTCATTTTAAACTATGTGTGTTTTAATGTTTATGAACATGAATTGTAATTCAGTACATTCCACTTCCCAACATTCCAATTCAACTTCCTGTGGAATGTGGCCTATTCAATTTAAATTCCAACCCACAAATTTAAATTATAAATTCCTTTCTGTAACCCACATTTTTCCTAAAAGAAAAAAAAAAAGATTTTATATGGTAATCAACATCATGCCCCCAATTCTGCCCATCAAGCATAACCTGTTTGATCAAAATGGTTCTTCTGAAAATCAACCTTTAATATGGTCAAAAGGCTAAAAATGATCAATATATAAATCTTTTAGCCCTAAAGACCATTCTTGGAAGGTTCAGTGTCTCTTGGACAAATGACACTCTGTAAACGCAACCTCCACAAATCTTGTGCATTATGCATGATGGGGAGCCATCTGTTAATACTGTAAAGCTCATGGTAAAAACAATCCTGACATGAAGCTCTTACATAAAAGAACAAAATCCTTTAAAAAGGCACTTTTATAAAGCACTCAAGTTTGTATTTAACAAAAGAAAACAATGATAAGTGTGTCAGCAGGTCTGCAGCTCTCTGACCACGAAGGTTTGTGGGCTAAATCAGGTGCATTTGCAGAGCAACCAATAACAGTTACTCCATAAAAGCTTCCATTAAACTGTGTTCAAGCATGCATAAATAACAGTCACATAGTGCTGCACCGGCCCGATGACGTTTAA